>NC_092334.1:644687500-644837500 GCF_046630445.1 Rutidosis leptorrhynchoides
AGCAAAACCTAGAAGCATCATTAATAAAAGTCACAAAATATTTCTTGTTCCCTAAAGTAGGAGTTGCATGCAAATCACATAAATCACTATGTATTAATTCCAAAATCTCAGTATCACGATGTATATTTTGAAAAGGTTTCTTAGTGATCTTTGTCAACATACACGTTTTACACTTTTCATTGTTCATATCAAAGGCCGGTATTAAACCATCTTTAGACATATCTTGCATTCTTTTAAAGTATACATGTCCTAGTTTAGCATGCCAAAGAATATAATTATTTATGCTAGTAGTAGACATACAAGCAATATCAACACTTACATGTTCAATGTTTAGTCTAAACATTCCATTACTCAAATAACCAAATCCAACAAATAAACCATTTTTAGATAGAACAAACTTGTCAGATTCAATAACTTGCTTGTAACCACAATTATTCAACATACTACTTGAAACCAAATTTTTCCTAATTTGTGGTACATGCAAAACATTAAACAAAGAAACAATCTTTCCAGAACTAAAACTTAAATCCACACGACCACGTCCATGAATAAAGGCTGTTGACTCATTTCCCATATGAAGAATTGATTCATCAGTCACCGACTCGTAAGTCTTGAACCAACATATATCCTTACATACATGAATAGTAGCTCCAGAGTCAACCCACCACGCAACATCATCATCCTGCACAAAACAAATCTCAGCTATATATGAAACATAATAATTCTTCATTGAATTATTAAATATATTCTGACCTTTCGGGTCTTGGTTGTTCGAACCATTGCCTGAACCATTTGTGCTAGACCCTTAGCATTGTTAGTGCCAAAAATAACCTTGCAATCCCTCTTCAAGTGTCTAGATTTACCACACTTCCAACAAGTCAATTTAGACTTCTTATTAGGATCAACTTTGTTATTACCTTGATGTTTACGTTTTTCCTTTTTGTCATTATTACCAATGAACCTTTTGTGTTCCACCATATTGACAGCGGACGTACCAGCAACTTCGTTGCTTTTTGGTTTGTCATTATCCTGCAACCTGAGGCCTTCCTCAATACGCAAATGACTGCCCAACTCAACAAGAGTTAATTCCTCCTTTTTTATGTTTCAAAGTATGTTTAAATTCTTTCCAAGAAGGAGGTAGTTTATTGTGACGATTGCTCCATGTAGTAACCCGTCTTAATCCACCTGGACGAAGTTACCAACAGATGATCCCATTGCGAGGTTCTGACCTCTATATGCCATGAATGACTCCAAGTAGTATCTTTAAATTGAGCAAATGCACAGCGGAAGATTTCTTTCATACCTGAGAATAAACATATTTTCAAGTGTCAACCAAAAGGTTGGTGACTTCATAGGTTTATCATAAACAGTAAAATTCATCATTTTGATAGACCACAAGATTTAAATGTTGCATGGTACAAATGGGCCCGAATCCTATAACCACCTGTAATGTACATGCGATATCTTTTAAATACATTACAACTTTCTCATGTACGAAATCCTTTTTCATAAATCTTAGTAACCGTACACATATCTCGTGCACAAAAACTAATACACATAACCTGTGTATAAAAATCATTCTCTCGATACATAACATTCACATCAATTGGTGGCAATTATCATGTCCACATAATTCAACGGTGGCAATTATCATGTCCACATAATTCAACGGTGGCAATTATCATGTCCACATAATTCAATGGTGGCAATTATCATGTCCACATAATTCAATAATAATCCGCAGAACTTCTGTCTGCAATATAATTCATTCTAGGAATGTTTTTCTTGTGTCTAACTCGTCAAACATTTATAAAATCATTTCATGTATTCGCAGTTTAAAATATATTTCAAAAGCATTTAATAAAGCAGTTGTAAAAACAGCGCATGTATTCTCAGTCCCAAAAATGTAAAGAGTAAAAGGGAATCAAATGAACTCACAATACGATATTTTGTAGTAAAAATATGCATACGACGGAACTGAACAATGCAAGGTTGGCCTTGGATTCACGAACCTATATCATTTATATATATATTAACACATATAATGGTAATCGAACAAATTCGTATATTATTAGTGATATACTTTTTATATTAACAAATTAAATGTTCCATTACTTAATTAACTATATTTATTTTATATATTTAAATAAATATTCAATATTTATCATAAAATTTTTAATATAGTTTTGTTTATATATAAACTATATTTTTATATAACTATTGTTTATTTGATAAAAAAAATTGTATTATAGTAATGATAATAATAATATTAGTAATTCATTAAATTGTAACTTAATTGAAATTTTAATCATTTCTATAGTAATATATGTATCTATAATCTTTATATTTGTAATCATAATAATAATAAAAATGTTAATAGTAATAATAATAATAATAATAATAATAATAATAATAATAATAATAATAATAATAATAATAACAATAAAAATAATAATGAAATAATAATAAGAGTTTTAGTAATGACTACCTCAAAGGAGTAGCCCAAAAGCAATGCCCAAGTCTGGATTTGAACCCGCGACCTCTCGCTAACCCGATAACAACCTAAAATATTACGCTACACTTCGATTTATGTTTTAATCACAGCCTGAATCATTTTATCCTAATACATTGTCTGTTTCTCCTTCTTCTTAAAAAAAATATGCCCTAGCCCAGGCTCGAACTCGGAACCTCTCGTTCCCTAACAACCCTCCTAACCATTTAGCTACCTTTTACATTTATGTTTTTAATCCCTGCCTAAAACCTTTTAACCCGTTTTATTTTCTGCCTGTCTTTTCTTATCATTCCTACCTCTTAACCTAATATATGCACATCATCTCCTTCACTATCATAATTATCTGCAAACGACATCGTTCATTCATATTTATAACATCAAAATTCTTTTCCCTTTCGTGATCATTATCATCATAATTATCATCTAGATCAAAAACCATTATCATAACTATCATCATCTATAATCATAATCATAATCATCTTATGATCGAAACCATATCATCGTCATCATTATTTTTTAAACTTTATCACTTCATCATCGTTATCAACTAATATCATTATCACCTGTTAACACTTCTATCATCACATCATAAGATCTTAAAACAGAACCCCATCATCTTCGTTATTGTAATAGAAACAGAAACGCAGGTATACTTCAGCAGTAGCAGTAGACACGTAGTTGCAGGTTTAAGAGTTGTGGTTTCGAATGGATTAGAAAAACAGCAATAACCAGGTACGCAGATGCAAGCCAACCCGATTATCTAGTCTTGGATCATGACCAATTAAATATCACAACAGGCTAGGGTCATGGTCCACTAACAATTAAATGGGACACAGCCCAAGAGGAGAATAAACATGTTGGCCCAAGTATAATATAGTGGTCCAATAAAGAATTCCAATGACCGACTATTTTTATTTGAAGTTCGTTGGAGAGAAAAAGAGATAAAAAAATAACGTGTGCCCCAACATTTAAAAGGATTCCATGTATCGTCCATAACTTCCAACAACAACATACAAAAACAATTATACGCTGTTTTAAAATAAAGAAAGAATTCTTTATTTCCCACTTGAAAAAAAAATATAACCCTGAATCTCTTCTATCTATATTATTTTATTGCGTTGCATCACAGGATAGTAGTAGTGATAGCATCTCATTCATATTGTCATCGTTATAGAAACAGAAGCAGGTACATACAGCTGTAGTAGTAATTCGTGCAGTTGTAGCAACAAGAAATGGCAGCTGCAATCGATGACTTGTGTGGTGATTGTATCATGAACTTAAACAGAAATAGAAACTAGCAAAGAAAACATAAAGTGGTGTTCGATGGGTTTGTGTTGGGTTTTACATGGTGTTCTTGGTGATCGATAATTAGCAATAAAAGAAGCAAAAATAGGTGGCGGTTGTGGTGGTTTACACAACAGAAAAATAGCAGTAGCAGGAAGTAGCAACCGGTGCAGTTTGGTGGTGATGTTGGGTGTTATCCGATGGTTGTAGTAGGTTAAAGAGAAGCAGTTAGGCGAGTGGGTTTCGTGGAGTTCTTCGGACAAACAACAACATAACAATAGTATAAATAACGAAAGTTCGAGCATGGTGAAATGGGTGTTTGAAGATGGTGAATTGTATTGTTGGTCGATGGTGGGAAGAAAACATGAAAGATGGGTTTCTTGGTGATGGGTTACGTACATAGACATATGAAGCAAAAGAAGCAAATTAATTGCTTTAGTCTTTTGGTTAGTTGTATGTTAGACAAGAAAGAAAAGCAAGGAGAGAAAATATTAAAAAGTGATGGTGATCATTCATATGGGTATCAATTATGAATAACTATAATACTACGTAATATGATTGTGAGGGAATGAAACAAAAACTAACACAGTAATCTTACATGTGAGTACAGCTCACAGATACAATTATTGACTGCCGACACTATTTCCTTTAATATATTCGATCCCGTGAATCACTGTTAGTTCATGTATCACCCATCTCAATTAAATATTAATCAAGTTGTTGATTGATGGAGATAGACAAGAAATTCACAGGTAAAATAGAATGTGAAGAAAAGAAGAAAACAGACAAGGATATAAATATCCGATTATTTATATTTATTATTTATCATATATGATATGATATATTAATAATAATAATAATTATAATTATATTAATAATAATAATAATGTTAATAACTATATAATAACTTATAAATATTTTCATAAAAAAATAGATTTTATAAATTTTTTTTTTACAAACAATAATTATAATTTACAATATACATATAATAATTATGTATATATATTATATATAGTACAATATATAATTTAATATATATATATATATATATATATATATATATATATATTGATCTACAATTGTTTATATATAATTATTCGTTATTAATTTTGTATTTTAACTTGTTTAATATCAATCGAGTGACAATTGAACGTTACCGTCGTTTACTAATTAAGTTCGAGATCCTATTTATATATTCTATATATTTTAATTATATATACAGATATGTTTTAAATAATATTTATTTTACTTTATTTTATTTTACATAATTATTTTCTAACAATTATATCATAAATTATATTTCAAAATATATATTTTTATATTTAAATATATGCATATCTATTTACAATTAGTGGTTCGTGAATCGTCGAAAATAGTTAAAGTCAAACGCATTTATGAAAAATACTTCAAACAATTTAGACTCGGTTTAATAGACTTTGCTTATCGTGTCAGAATCATATAAAGATAAAGTTTAAATTTGGTCAGAAATTTCCGGGTCGTCACAGTACCTACCCGTTAAAGAAATTTCGTCACGAAATTTGAGTGAGGTGGTCATGGCTAACAATAAAAATATTTTCATGACGAATATGAGTTAATAAATAGAGTTTTATCATCATTGAGTAATATGGATAAACAATTCGATTATTCGAAGCGTACGAGTGAAGCTATCACAAAAGAGTGAAATGAATAATTGCATCTTCGTCTTAACTAGTGACGTGGTCACGGTTGATTTTTCGGAATTTAAGGGATTTAGAGAAAATCTTTGTATTAAGATTTGATTCTTCGGGATTTAAGGAAATTAGAATCCTCTTTGATTAAATACGATAATCTATTTTGATTGCTCTGTCGGATATTTCACTATAAATCTACTCCCTTTGTTTCCTTTATATTTTGGAGTTCCATACTTTTGTTTTCTCTTCCCGACTTTAAGTCAAGCGAATAATGGTCCAGAATTCATAGATATGAAATTCGGAATGAACATAGCTAATGATCTAAGAGAGAAATTGTAATAGCACGATCTATATTGGTTAATTTACCAGAATTCAAGAGAAAAGATAGAATTATTATGAAAATATGTTCTTGATATGTTTAGAGATTTGATAGAATGTAAGAGTCGTGTAACATGGTATATGATGACGGTATGGTCTGTGAATCATCACGTTCCATTAGAAACTCAGCATGACTTACTGTAATATAATCACGTTGATCAAGTGTCATTATATTATACTAACTCATGCATCAGTTCCCAATATTACTTCAAAAACATTCATATTTTAAATTCGATGGTTCACAGAATATAGAAACTAAAATATTTTCCTTTTATGATATAATACAGATAACGTGAAAAGATAACTGATTTCAGATAAGGATAGTTACGAAAATTTCTTCAGAAATATCGAAGATATTTATGACGATATTTCAGAACTTCTAAGATCGAAGGTTGATGAAAAAAAAAATTCCGCAAAATTTTAACACGAGTACGGAGCAAGATATTCGTTGAAGGTCTCATCAGATCCAGAATTACCTGAATTCTTTGAATATAGGGTATGGTCCTTGTATCTGGCCTTGGTCTCCTTCATAGTTTGCTCAATCTATTTTTCAGTACCAAAATTTCTATCGAGCGTTCCTAACACTCCTTTCTTTATCATCAAACTTTTGGCCGTTTCGACCATCTACAAAATTTTTTTTTCTGTTTCCTCTGCATTTAATGCTACTATATCTGAATCATCGGTTATTAATCCGAGGTGGTTTCAAGAGAATTATGTTTTTAGATGATTAAACGCTGATGGTAATATGGTGGAATATAAATGGTTTCCCGGTAACGATGACAAAGGGCAAACTTATATATCAAAGTTATAATAAGGTTTATTCAAATGAAAAGTCGAAATTGATTTGTTGAAGCTGTGACAAAATTGACTACTTTGAAAAGGGATTGCAAAGTTATTTTCGGTAATAACAACGCCAAAGGAGCTAACACAGATACGTGTTAAACGTTTACTCAGGTTCCGAGAATTTTTCACGTGCATAACTATATGCATCAATCTTTTCTTCCGTAGATGAAGTGCGGTTGGTTCATCCTCTTGATTTAGTTATTTTTAACAATCATGAAATGTTTGTACACAGATCGGATTTGTCAAGATACAAATGAGATTTAAGATGAAATCAAGTGGCGACTTGAAGAATTGTTTAGTTTCATATTTTATAATCAATATTTTAATTCATTTTTAATTGTCCAATGTTATTAGTCCACAGTCGATAGTCCACAGTTAACAGTCCAATAACTCATATATAGTTTAATATATCATATTTGAATTAATTAATATGTATCGTGACCCGTGTACATGTCTCAGACTCGATCACAACTCAAAGTATATATATTACTATAGAATCAACCTCAACCCTGTATAGAAAACTCGATCATTACTACATATAGAGTGTCTATGGTTTTTCCAAATAATATATATAGATGCGTCGATATGATATATCAAAACCTTGTATACGTGTCCTGATATTTAAAGTGCGTAAAATAAATAACAGAAATTAAATGACGATAAATAAAATTGCGAGAATTAAATTGCGATTAAATAAATTGCGATAATTAAATGAACAATAAGGAATTAACAGTTAGCTGGGAACAGTTAGCTAGGATTTTGTTAGCATGGATTATTAACAAAATTTCTCATAGTTAATTTGTTTGTTTCTAACAAATTTTATTTTGTCCAATGTTTTCTTCATTATGCCACTTGTCGGATTCTGATAGGTCAAAATCCAAATATGAAATTGAATGAAAATGGTTATTCTGTGGTGAACGGATACGTATATCTGTAGATGTAAGTAGGATGGTAATTGACCGTTGAATCAGATTCGAAGAATGTACAGTGTAACTTATTAATGTGAAATCTAAATATTCCTCGGGTATTACCTACCCGTTAAAATATTTTCATCATTAACAGTTTGTACGAAAGAATTTTTAATTACAATCTTTATGAAAATATATATACATATATATTTTCTTCAGATGTAATCATGGATTTAATGAGTCAATATGATATTAAACTCATTTGATTTACCGTTAGGACAAGAATATATAATCTCTAAAACATTAGAGATTACATAATCCCCATGTCGAACGAAGATAAATGATGTAGAACGATTCGTAGAACGTTGATTATACTCGAGGTACAGAATGAGATGTTGAGGCATGGATTGTTGAAACTGGGGTTGTTGTTGGTACAGGTGCCATTGGTGCTGAGGCTGGTGATGTTACTGGTGTTGGTGATACTGCTGGTGCTTGCAAATTGTATACCGTGCTCTCTAAAGTTAATACTCGAGCTCGGAGTTCTCTAACTTCTTCTACTAACCCTGGTTGATTATCAGTGTGAGGTAGAGGTCGGATATCTTCTCTAGTTCCGTTAATGGTAGCTTCAAGACGAAATTTTTTTACAAATAGGGTATAAACGGTGTTGCAAACGGGTTCGCCGGTGAGCGGATCAAGTACTCCAAGGTTAGGTGGTAGATTCGATTCATGATATGGAGTACCTTCTTCCCTTCTCCATAGGGTGAGTATGTCACCAACCCACCCCCATTTTCTCCAGTAATCACGGTAGTTGATTGGTTGGTGTGCTCCTGTCACGCTGTCTTCGGAGTCAGAGGAACTTGGTCGATTCGGAGAGGCCATCTTACGCGATCTTAGGAAAGATTTTTGGTATGAAGAGTTTAGTGATAGCAATTGATAGTTGGATGGTATTCTCAATGCATAATTTGCATAGATATATATAGTACCAGGATCCCTTAAATTAAGGAGAAATTTATTAGAGATATCAGGCAAGGTCTACAGTAACAGATATGCTAAGATATGAATTTTGTCTATATACTATTCATGCAGTCAATGCAGTAAAACATGTATAGACTAGGAATAATGAGTAGGTAATTTCTTAAGGATGATAAGCAGATGATTTTTGACAAAAATGATAGGCAAAACTTTTGACATGCAGACACGGTCGAAGTCCAGACTCACTAATGCATTCTAATGACTATCAGTTAGACACACTAATGCAAGACCTGGTTCACTAAGACCACCGCTCTGATACCAACTGTAGTAACCCGTCCTAATCCACCTGGACGAAGTCACCAACAGATGATCCCATTGCGAGGTTCTGACCTCTATATGCCATGAATGACTCCAAGTAGTATCTTTAAATTGAGCAAATGCACAGCGGAAGATTTCTTTCAAACCTGAGAATAAACATATTTTCAAGTGTCAATCAAAAGGCTGGTGAGTTCATAGGTTTATCATAAACAGTAAAATTTATCATTTTGATAGACCACAAGATTTAAATGTTGCATGGTACAAATGGGCCCGAATCCTATACCCACCTGTAATGTACATGCGATATCTTTTAAATACATTACAACTTTCTCGTGTACGAAATCCTTTTTCATAAATCTTAGTAACCGTACACATATCTCGTGCACAAAAACTAATACACATAACCTGTGTATAAAAATCATTCTCTCGATACATAACATTCACATCAATTGGTGGCAATTATCATGTCCACATAATTCAACGGTGGCAATTATCATGTCCACATAATTCAACGGTGGCAATTATCATGTCCACATAATTCAATGGTGGCAATTATCATGTCCACATAATTCAATAATAATCCGCAGAACTTCTGTCTGCAATATAATTCATTCTAGGAATGTTTTTCTTGTGTCTAACTCGTCAAACATTTATAAAATCATTTCATGTATTCGCAGTTTAAAATATATTTCAAAAGCATTTAATAAAGCAGTTGTAAAAACAGCGCATGTATTCTCAGTCCCAAAAATGTAAAGAGTAAAAGGGAATCAAATGAACTCACAATACGATATTTTGTAGTAAAAATATGCATACGACGGAACTGAACAATGCAAGGTTGGCCTCGGATTCATGAACCTATATCATTTATATATATATTAACACATATAATGGTAATCGAACAAATTCGTATATTATTAGTGATATACTTTTTATATTAACAAATTAAATGTTCCATTACTTAATTAACTATATTTATTTTATATATTTAAATAAATATTCAATATTTATCATAAAATTTTTAATATAGTTTTGTTTATATATAAACTATATTTTTATATAACTATTGTTTATTTGATAAAAAAAATTGTATTATAGTAATGATAATAATAATATTAGTAATTCATTAAATTGTAACTTAATTGAAATTTTAATCATTTCCATACTAATATATGTATCTATAATCTTTATATTTGTAATCATAATAATAATAAAAATGTTAATAGTAATAATAATAATAATAATAACAATAAAAATAATAATGAAACAATAATAAGAGTTTTAGTAATGACTACCTCAAAGGAGTAGCCCAAAAGCAATGCCCAAGTCCGGATTTGAACCCGCGACCTCTCGCTAACCCGATAACAACCTAAAATATTACGCTACACTTCGATTTATGTTTTAATCACAGCCTGAATCATTTTATCCTAATACATTGTCTGTTTCTCCTTCTTCTTTAAAAAAAATATGCCCTAGCCCAGGCTCGAACTCGGAACCTCTCATTCCTTAACAACCCTCCTAACCATCTAGCTACCTTTTACATTTATGTTTTTAATCCCTGCCTAAAACCTTTTAACCCATTTTATTTTTTGCCTGTCTTTTCTTATCATTCCTACCTCTTAACCTAATATATGCACATCATCTCCTTCACTATCATAATTATCTGCAAACGACATCGTTCATTCATATTTATAACATTAAAATTCTTTTCCCTTTCGTGATCATTATCATCATAATTATCATCTAGATCAAAAACCATTATCATAACTATCATCATCTATAATCATAATCATAATCATCTTATGATCGAAATCATATCATCGTCATCATTATTTTTTAAACTTTATCACTTCATCATCGTTATCAACTAATATCATTATCACCTGTCAACACTTCTATCATCACATCATAAGATCTTAAAATAGAACCCCATCATCTTAGTTATTGTAATAGAAACAGAAACGCAGGTATACTTCAGCAGTAGCAGTAGACACGTAGTTGCAGGTTTAAGAGTTGTGGTTTCGAATGGATTAGAAAAACAGCAATAACCAGGTACGCAGATGCAAGCCAACCCGATTATCTAGTCTTGGATCATGACCAATTAAATATCACAGCAGGCTAGGGTCATGGTCCACTAACAATTAAATGGGACACGGCCCAAGAGGAGAATAAACATGTTGGCCCAAGTATAATATAGTGGTCCAATAAAGAATTCCAATGACCGACTATTTTTCTTTGAAGTTCGTTGGAGAGAAAAAGAGATAAAAAAATATCGTGTACCCCAACATTTAAAAGGATTCCATGTATCGTCCATAACTTCCAACAACAACATACAAAAACAATTATACGCTGTTTTAAAATAAAGAAAGAATTCTTTATTTCCCACTTGAAAAAAAATATAACCCTGAATCTCTTCTATCTATATTATTTTATTGCGTTGCATCACAGGAGAGTAGTAGTGATAGCATCTCGTTCATATTGTCATCGTTATAGAAACAGAAGCAGGTACATACAGCTGTAGTAGTAATTCGTGCAGTTGTAGCAACAAGAAATGGCAGCTGCAATCGATGACTTGTGTGGTGATTGTATCATGAACTTAAACAGAAATAGAAACTAGCAAAGAAAACATAAAGTGGTGTTCGATGGGTTTGTGTTGGGTTTTACATGGTGTTCTTGGTGATCGATAATTAGCAAGAAAAGAAGCAAAAATAGGTGGCGGTTGTGGTGGTTTACACAACAGAAAAACAGCAGTAGCAGGAAGTAGCAACCGGTGCAGTTTGGTGGTGATGTTGGGTGTTATCCGATGGTTGTAGTAGGTTAAAGAGAAGCAGTTAGGCGAGTGGGTTTCGTGGATTTCTTCGAACAAACAACAACATAACAATAGTATAAATAACAAAAGTTCGAGCATGGTGGAATGGGTGTTTGAAGATGGAGAATTGTATTGTTGGTCGATGGTGGGAAGAAAACATGAAAGATGGGTTTCTTGGTGATGGGTTACGTACATAGACATATGAAGCAAAAGAAGCAAATTAATTGCTTTAGTCTTTTGGTTAGTTGTATGTTAGACAAGAAAGAAAAGCAAGGAGAGAAAATATTAAAAGGTGATGGTGATCATTCATATGGGTATCAATTATGAATAACTATCATACTCCGTAATATGATTGTGAGGGAATGAAACAAAAACTAACACAGTAATCTTACATGTGAGTACAGCTCACAGATACAATTATTGACTGCCGACACTATTTCCTTTAATATATTCGATCCCGTGAATCACTGTTAGTTCATGTATCACCCATCTCAATTAAATATTAATCAAGTTGTTGATTGATGGAGATAGACAATAAATTCACGGGTAAAATAGAATGTGAAGAAAAGAAGAAAACAGACAAGGATATAAATATCCGATTATTTATATTTATTATTTATCATATATGATATGATATATTAATAATAATAATAATTATAATTATATTAATAATAATAATAATGTTAATAACTATATAATAACTTATAAATATTTTCATAAAAAAATAGATTTTATAAATTTTTTTGTTACAAAAAATAATTATAATTTACAATATACATATAATAATTATGTATATATATTATATATAGTACAATATATAATTTAATATATATATATATATATATATATATATATATATATATATATATATATATATATATATATATATTGATCTACAATTGTTTATATATATTTATTTGTTATTAATTTTGTATTTTAACTTGTTTAATATCAATCGAGTGACAATTGAACGTTACCGTCGTTTACTAATTAAGTCCGAGTTCCTATTTATATATTCTATATATTTTAATTATATATACAGATATGTTTTAAATAATATTTATTTTACTTTATTTTATTTTACATAATTAGTTTCTAACAATTAAATCATAAATTATATTTCAAAATATATATTTTTATATTTAAATATATACATATCTATTTACAATTAGTGGTTCGTGAATCATCGAAAATAGTTAAAGTCAAACGCATTTATGAAAAATACTTCAAACAATTTAGACTCAGTTTAATAGACTTTGCTTATCGTGTCAGAATCATATAAAGATAAAGTTTAAATTTGGTCAGAAATTTCCGGGTCGTCACACTCCAAATCCATATGGACGAACACGTCATTCATCGATTTCATTGCGAGGTATTTGACCTCTATATGATATGTTTTGTAAACATTGCATTCTTTTGAAAAGGCACACCATAAATGAATATTTAAATCAAAGGTTTCCGACATCTGATGATTTCTACATATAGACAATCACAGTAATATAATAGTTTACAATGATACTTCCGTTGACAATGCAGTCAAAATAAGATACATGGTAATGATTTGGTGAATGCAACGTTTCCTTAAAAAATATGTCATGTAAGGCTCCATGCACATAGCTTGTCTAACATATAAGCAAATAGCGGAAGACTTCTAGGTAACCTGAGAATAAACATGCTAACAAGTGTCAACACAAAGGTTGGTGAGTTCATAGTTTTATTGTTTCGTATAATCTGTATGTAAAGGTGGATCACAAGATTTCAGTTGTTTCATCTAGAAACGTTTGTCAAATTATTCTATAAGATTAAGCACCCTGGTAACTAAGCTTTAACGTCTATATAATAAGTACCCCTATGTTTAACATGTAACCAACATGTACAATACACTCAAATAGTATACGTTTGTTTTATAGTTCAGGCTAGGGTTTCTATACCTGGAACAGACGGGGATGTCAAGCCCTATGGATCCATATACTACTACTCGCGTCCACCAGTTCATATAACTGGCAGTTAACAGTTACCAAAGCTAAGGGATTTTCGGTTCAAACTCAGTGTAGAATTTAGTATGTACTTGTATCCATTGCGTTTTAAAATAAAGTTCATGTATTCTGAGCCCAAAAATATAGATTGCAAAAGCAATTAAAAAGGGAGCAATGAAACTCACCTTAGCAGCACATAAAGTTGTTCATCGTAATGTGACCGAAACTCGGATTACCAAATAATCCTAGATCTCAACCTAGAGAACATATGTTGGTCAATAAATGTCTATCAAGCTAGGTCAGGTCATAGTGTATCACAATCCTAATGCTCGAGATCGACATACAAAATTTATCCAAAGTCGTTTTAAAAAGTCAATTTTGACAGTTGTTTAACAAAATGAGACGTACCTTATATAAGGATTCATTTACTCGGTTGGTAATATTCAAAAATCCAATTTATCAATCTCGTAAACAAGTTGTTTAAATCTTAATTGCAGATTCAAAAGCAATTTCAATTAACGTCAGTCATAATTCAGTTGATCATATATTTTAATCCGTTCATCGAAACTATTCGATATCTAAATGAAAAGTCATTGATTTTTCGCCAGCTTTCCAAAAACATGTATATCATATACCTTTTACCAGTAATATATGTATTTAATTTGAGATTCATTATAAACTGTTTAACGACGAAATTTAGCATACAAGCATGCATAAATATAAATACTCGAGCACTAGACATGGATACATAATTAATATATAAAAGATAAGATATGAATACTCACGTATCAATATTGTGATTTAATATTGCAGGAAAGTACGTAGACGCAACAGAGATGATAAACACTAGGTTTGATTTGCAAACAATACCCATGAATATTACCCATAACTTCCATAGTTATAACCCATAATTTCCTTAGCTCTATCCCGTTTGAAAACCCATTTTGAAAGTGACACGCTCATGACCTCGTCGTAGTATTTTATGTATAAATAATAATAATACTAATACTACTAATAATGATAAGATTAATAATAATATTAATCTTAATAATAATAATAATAATAATAATAATAATAATAATAATAATAATGATAATAATAATAATATATAATTTAAATATATACGGAGTAAAATGATTGAGGAAACAAAGAACCAGATCGAGATTTTATAGTACTTTGGCCTGAAACAGTACCCCATGCGATCGCATGGGGTTAACCCTTTGTGGCCATGTAATCGCATGGCTAGGGATTCCAGCTCACAATGTTTTGTCCTAATGCTTGTCGACATAATTAAATAATATATATATAATATATAATTTAAATTAATTAATTATATATTATATTTTATTCCCGTGCATAGTTGATTTGTAATTTTTGTTCCGATAAGTCGTACGTCATCACGCGACTTATGTCCCGGTTCTGGTTTTTCGAATGTCCTTTCGTACACTTAGAAAAATTGCATTTTACGTTTCGTGACTCGTACTCTTGTCAATATATAGTCTTAAATTATCCATAAACTATACCACTCAAAGTATATCTTAAACTTTTGAGTATTTTGGTCATTTACTTCTATAAATCATCGTCTTGTTATATACATATACATATATACATTTTCATTTTAAAATAGTGTTTTACTGTAGCAAAGTTACTGCAGCAAAGTTTTTTTACTGTATCAAATAGTGATTTTCGAAAACACTGTAGCTTTTTGGGTACTGTAGCAATTCGAAAATACTGTAGCAAATTAGTGTTTTACTGGTTTATCTTAAACGTTTAAGTTAACTTATCTAAATATCAATCAGATAATCAAACCAATAAGGTTAATGCACAGTATCATTTTCATAACACTTTGTTACGTTTTCAAGTTATAGTATATATATGTATCTATTTACATATAATTGTTCGCGAATCGTTGAGAAAAATCGAAGGGTATTTGAATAGTTTAAAATTTTGAGATTCAACTTCATAGACTTTGCTTATCGTGTCGGAAATGTTAAAGATTAAGTTTAAATTTGGTCAGAAATTTCTGGGTCATCACATTTATCAATGATGCACGAGACTTGAATAGACTCGTCCATGTTCATCTTATGTTGTGTGAATTGACCAAGTATACAAATGAGCTCATTGTATTGTTCCAAGACCGGTCTAGAATCGACCATCTTGTAATTATTAAAATTACTTACAAGGAACTTTTTACTAAAAGCATCCTCAGACATATACTTGGTTTCTAAACAGTCCCATAGTTCTTTAGCAGATTCAACATTTTGGTAAATATCAAAAAGGGAATCAGCCATACCATTGAGGATTAAACCTCTATCGATGTAGTCATCGTTCTCCCACTTGCACCTTTTCCGAATTTGTTCAACAGTGGCATCATCACCATGATCTTCAGGAATTGGTGTGCTGAGTACGTATACCACACTCATGCTGCTCAGAAAGAAGTGCATCTTCTTTTGCCATCTCCTAAAATCAATTCCCTCAAACTTATCAAGTTTGGAGAAATTCGCCGTCATGTGTTTCATCGTAGCTGCCATCGATTATAACAAATAATTACTTTCGATTGTTGGAGGTTTTATTAAAATTTTTGTGTAGGGTAAAATAATCGATAGCCGGATAAATCACTTTGGGATATGACATAGATTAGTTCTTATTATTGGCAGTAAACAAGAACTCTTTTGCATAAGAGTATTAAGGTGTTTGTGTGTATTTATTCTCATGAATGATATTCCATATTTATAGGCACCCAAAAACAAGTATTATTCCTAACTCCACGATGGAGATGTTTCACTAACTCCACGATGGAGATGTTTCACTAACTCCACGATGTAGATGTTTCACCTACTCCACGATGGAGATGCTTCACCTACTTTTTAACGGCAAAAGTGGGTGCAGGAATAATACTTCCATAATCACTCAAATTTGTGATAATGGAAAACCACTTTTGGGTCCGGGTAATCTATCACTTAATGGGTGTACACTCCGTACCTCCTAACCCATTTACAAGTGTAGATTAAATCCCTCAATTACACTAAATTTCCAATAGCTCTTCGCCGATGGTAGAGAGACGAGATGTCCATTTCGCGAGATTTCTCGGTCAACGGGGTCAAACTTAGTCAAAGCCACGATTTTTCGAATTTTCTTGCTAATTTGCCAGATTTTCTTGTAAAATTTTGTAATTTCTAGAATTTTCTCGCTCATTTCTCGAATATTTTTGTAAAATCTCGTAAAAACGTATATAAATATACATATATTTATGTTTTTATGTATAATTTAATTAAAAAATCTTTAAAGTCAACGTAAGTCTAAACGAGATTATTCTGAGATGCCGAGATTTCCCTAAAAAAGTCTAAACGAGATCTCCCCGAAATATGAATTCTCCAACCTTGGTCCTGAGAAGAAAGTACTGATGTGGCGCTGATGTGACAGCTAGTCCTGGAAGACTAAGCTGTCACCAACTCACCATTGGAAGCAACCTTGGCATAAATCAATCAATACTTAATGCATGAGCACTATAAGATTTAGACACGTTCATGTGTCTTCTGATACTCTACAATACATAGTATGTGATTTATCTTGTCGTCCCATTATTATAAAATTAAACAACCTACACAACAAATTCAACTCAATTTATTATTTCAGTTTTGACAATTTGTGGCATTTCTATGTTTTAATCTGGGTCGTCTCATCAATTCTGAAGCCCCTATGCAAACATAAAAGGTGCCCTTAAGCGTTAATTATCTTTTGAGTTAAACTAATTAGATTCACTTTGTGAACCAACACTAATTCAATACGACACTATATTTTTAGGTTAAATGTATATAATTATAAAGAATTTACAAATTATTGGGGCCCTTAAAATTTTGGGCCATGTAGGACCGCATATCCTACGCCCCTGGTTTTAACCAACTACTTCTTTAAATCATATTCTATTATTATTTTTTCATATGAAAGAAGACTGTAAAGAAGACTTTGATTTTGTTGATCATCATAAGTTTTCGTTGCGAGTGCTTAATGCCATTATAAAGGAAGTAAGGTATGTAGGTAACGAAGTTATGTACTGTCATTTCTTGATACCTGAGAGTGATTTAGATAATGGATTATATCCTTTAGCTACTGATACTGATGTTATGAAGATGTTATGTTACATCCCGATGTTTCAATATATTAATTTGTTTGTGGAAAATGAGGATATAAGTCTAGGAACCAAGTGTACAGAATATCAATCATTAAATACAGGGGGTTTGATTGATGAGATTGATGAAGATCTTGCTTTAGATGGTGTTGGAACAAGTGTAAAAAATTTATTTCGCTTGATAGAGATGATGCTAATGAAGATAATGATGATGTTGGTGATGACAGTAATTGTAACGACCCGTCAAAATCGCTATTGACGCGGCATGTTAATCATTGATTTCACAGTGAGGTTTTGACCTCTATATGATACGTTTTGATAAAATATTGCATTCATTAAAATAAGTGACTTTCTAAACATAGAAAGTTATAAGCATGTGGGCGAGTGCTTAGGTATAAGCAAATCCCCAAAATACATAAGTCTTTATTTTACAGGATGACATCACAGTCCTACGTAGTTTTGTTTCGAATGTAATAAACTTTATACAAAGCATGAGAGACTCCATGCAGGCAACAAGCACATCACAGCGGAAGCAGTCTAAGGACCTTAGAATAAAACATACTAAAAAAAGTCAACACGAATGTTGGTGAGTTAGAGGTTTAATTGCTCGAGTCATAAGTATATAAAGATAGACCACAAGATTTTATCAATAGTTTATTAATAAATTCTACGTAACAGATCACCCTGGTAACTAAACTTAACGCTATAATGAAAATTATCCCATTCGTTTTAATACACACAAACCAACATGTCATAAACTCAAATAACATACGTCCGTTAAAAGGCTAGCGTTCTAGCTCGGACGGGGATGTCAAGCCCTATGGATCCATATACAATTATTCGCGCCCACCAGTCCATATCCTATGTACTGGCAGCTACTAGTTACCAAAGCTAAGGGATTTTTGGTTTAACTCAGTGTAGAATTTAGTATGTACTTGTGTCTTATTGCGTTTAAAATAAATTGCATGTATTCTCAGCCAAAAAATATTTAAAGTATTTAAAAAGGAAGACTATAAACTCACGGTTCAATATTGAGGTTCAATATTGTAAGCAAATTACGTAGACGTAAAGATAGTGGATGACTGTATGGTTTGTCTAGGATTCACGAACAATACCCCGAACAATACCCAATATTTCCTTAGCTTAAAACGATTTGAAACCCGAATTAAAACACCCTCGAATATACTTTATTATTATTAAACTTAAAATTAAAATTAAAATTATAAATATAAATATAAATTACAGAATAAGAATGTGAAGTTGTGATGAGTCGAGTAGAAATCTGGCGTATTTATAGTACTTTTCCATTTCCTGTAGCTCATGCGATCGCATGGGTTTGTAGTGTATTTGCCATGCGATCGCATGGCCGCCTGATCCGCTTTTGTTTGCTAGTTCGGCGACATAAAAATACTGTAGCAAATAGTGTTTACTGTAGCAAATATTGTTTATTGTAGCAAATAGTGTTTACTGTAGCAAAGAGTGTTTAGCGTAGCAAATAGTGTTCACTATAGCAAGTCGTTTTCACTGTAGTAAATAGTGTTTTACTGTAGAAAAGTCGGTTTCACTGTAGCAAATAGTGTTTTACTGTAGCAAAGTGATTTTTATAATTATCACAGGTTATGACTTTCGTGAACCATCGAAAAAAATCGAAAGGTACATGATTGTGTAAACTAGTTCAAAATGTTTTAAGACTCAACATAATAGGTTCGCTTATCGTGTCGGATACATTTATTCTGTAATTAATTTATTAATATGAAATTTTCTCGGTCATCACAGTACCTCCCCGTTAAAGAAAATTTCGTCCCGAAATTTTGAGTAGTACCTATTTTTTGAGCGATATCAGTGAACAAATGTGGATACTTTTGCTTCATTTGATCTTCACGTTCCTAAGTAAACTCGGGTTCTCGTCTAGCGTTCTAACGAACCCTAATTATTGGTATTTTGCTTTGTTTTAATTGTTTGACCTCACGGTCCATGATTTCAACAGGTTATTCGATAAAATGGAGTTTATCATTGATTCGTATTTCGTCAAGAGGAATTACGACATCCTCTTCAGCTAAACATTTCTTCAAATTTGACACATGAAATGTGTCGTGAACACTACTAAGTTCTTGCGGTAGCTTTAATCGATAAACAACTGCTCCAATTCTTTCGGTGATTTCAAGGGGTCCTACGTACCTAGGACTTAGCTTTCCTTGTTTACCGAATCGTACAACGCCTTTCCAGGGTGACACTTTCAACATGACTTTGTCGCCCACTTGAAATTCTAGCTGTTTTCTTCTTACATTAACATAACTCTTTTGGTGACTCATGGCCGTTTTCAATCGCTGTTGTATTTGAATGATCTTTTTGGTGGTTTCATGAATAATTTCTGGTCCAGTAAGTTGTCTTTCTCCTACTTCACTCCAACAGATAGGAGATCTGCACTTTCTACCGTAAAGTGCTTCAAATGGCGCTGCGTTGATGCTCGTATGATAGCTGTTATTGCATGGAAATTCTGCCAACGGTAAGTGTCGATCCCAACTGGTTCCAAAGTCAATCACGCATGCCCATAACATGTCTTCCAATGTTTGTATTGTTCTTTCACTTTGACCATCTGTCTGTGGGTGATAAGCGGTGCTCATACCTAATCGAGTTCCCAATGCTTTTTGTAATGACTGCCAAAAACGTGATGTGAATCGGGTGTCGCGATCAGATATGATGGAGATGGGTACACCATCCCTGGAAACTACTTCCTTCAAATATAGGCGTGCAAATTTCTCCATACTGTCTGTCTCCTTTATTGGTAGAAAGTAAGCTGATTTAGTTAGACGATCAACTATCACCCAAATAGTATCATGACTACTTGCAGTCCTTGGAAATTTCGTAATGAAATCCATGGTTATTCTTTCCCATTTCCACTCGGAATTTCTGGTTGTTGCAGTAATCCTGATGGCTTTTGGTGCTAAGCTTTGACCTTTGCACACGTCAAACATTTGCTTACATAAGTAGCAATTTCTGTCTTCATATTAGGCCACCAATAGAACTTCTTGAGATCGTGGTACATTTTCCCGTTTCCTGGGTGAATTGAGTACCTCGTTTTGTGTGCTTCATCCAGTACTAGTTGCCTTAGGTTACCATATTTTGGTGCCCATATCCTACCAGCAAAATACAGGGTTCCATCGGCTTTTACTTCAAGTTGTTTTTCTAATCCTTTGCTCATTTCACCTTTTTCGTTTTCTTCTTTTAAAGCTTCTAACTGCGCTGCTTGAATTTGCTTTGTGAGATCAGTACGAATTGTAATGTTCAAAGCTCGGACCCTAAGAGGTTTTACTCTTTCTTTCCGACTTAGGGCATCAGCTACAACATTAGCCTTTCCGGGGTGGTAACGGATATCACAATCGTAATCGTTTAACAACTCTACCCAACGACGTTGCCTCATATTGAGTTGTTTTTGATCAAAAATATGCTGAAGACTCTTATGGTCGGTGTACACTGTACACTTGGTTCCATATAGATCGTGTCTCCATATTTTGAGTGCAAAAACTACTGCCCAAGTTCCAAATCGTGCGTCGTATAGTTCTTTTCAAGAATTTTTAGTTTTCGTGAGGCATATGCGATAACTTTTGTGCGTTGTATTAATAAACATCCTAAACCTTGGCGCGAAGCGTCACAATAGATCACAAAATCATCATTTCCTTCCGGTAATGGCAAAATGGGTGCAGACGTTAACTTCTTCTTTAATAACTGGAATGAGGATTCCTGTTCCGTGGACCAATCATACTTCTTTCCCTTTTGATTCAATTCAGTTAAGGGTTTGGCGATTTTAGAGAAATCTTGAATGAATCTTCGGTAGTAACCAGCAAGACCTAAGAATTGGCGGATTTGTGTTGGATTTTTCGGTGTTTTCCATTTACTAATGGATTCGATCTTGGCAGGGGCAACTTTAATTCCATGTTTACTAACAACATGGCCTAAAAACTGTACTTCTTGTAACCAGAAATCACATTTTGAAAATTTTGCGTACAATTCTTCTTTCTTGAGTACCTCCAGTACCAGTCTTAAGTGTTGCTCATGTTCTTCCTTGTTCTTCGAGTAAATCAATATGTCGTCGATAAAAACAATGACAAATTTGTCTAAATACGGTCTACAGATGCGATTCATTAGATCCATGAATACTGCTGGAGCATTAGTAAATCCAAAAGGCATGACTAAAAATTCATAGTGACCGTAACGGGTTCTGAACGCGATTTTAGGAACATCTTCTTCCTTCACTCTCAGCTGATGATATCCTGAGCGTAGATCAATCTTAGAATAAACACTTGATCCTTGCAATTGATCAAACAAATCATCAATCCTCGGTAATGGGTACCTATTCTTGATCGTTAATTTGTTTAATTCTCGGTAATCTATGCACATTCTCATAGATCCATCATTCTTCTTGACAAACAGAATAGGAGCACCCAAAGGTGAAAAACTGGGACGAATAAATCCACGGTCCGATAATTCTTGCAACTGGTTTTGTAATTCTTGCATTTCTGAAGGTGCAATTCTATATGGGGATCGGGCTACAGGTGCGGCTCCTGGTACGAGATCAATCTGGAATTCTACACATCTGTGTGGAGGTAGCCCCAGTAATTCTTCTGGAAATACTCTGGGATATTCTCTTACAACCGGCATGTCATCAATGATCCTTTCTTCAGTATCAATCTTCTTTACGTGTGCCAGAATAGCATAACAACCTTTACTTATAAGTTTCTGGGCCTTTATACAGCTGATAAGGTTCAACTTCGAGTTTCTTTTCTCCCCATAAATCATTAATGACGTTTCATCCTTACGAGGGATACAGATTGCTTTCTCAGCGCAAACAACTTCCGCTCTTGTTTTGGACATCCAGTCCATGCCAACGATTACGTCAAAACTTCCTAATTCTACGGGTATCAAATCGATTTTGAAGGTTTCACCAGCGAGATTTATTTCGCAACCATGGCAAATTTTATCGGCTTTTATTAGTTTACCATTAGCTAATTCAATAGTATATTTATCGTCTAGAGGCAATGATGCACATTTTAGTTTAGAACTAAAGTCTTTACACATATAACTTCTATCAGCACCCGTATCAAACATAATAGAAGCTAGTTGATTATTAACGGTAAACGTACCCGTGACAAGATCAGGATCCTCACGTGCTTCACTGGCACAAACATTAAATGCCCTCCCACGTGCGGGTTCTTTGTTCTTCTCCTTATCAGGGCATTGATTTATAAAGTGATCAGACTTCCCGCATCCAAAACATTTCTTGACATCGGTCGGTTTTGTCTTTACTTCAGAAACGGTGACATAACAATCTTTCGCCACATGTCCTTTCTTGTTGCACTTATCACAGACCACTTGGAAATAACCTGCATGATGTGTGTAACATCTTTGGTAGAACGGATGGGGTCCCTTATAGTTTGGACTAGCAGTTACCCCATCTTGTTTGCCTTTAAAAGTTTCTTGCTTCTTCAGGTGAGTACTTTTGCCCTTATAGTCTTCCCATTTCCTCTTTCCTTCAGTTGTCTTGACTTCGGTAATTGATGCCTTAATCGAACTCTCCGTGATCTGGTCCATGAGTTGGTGTGCCATTGTCATGGATTCCTGCATCATATTCAGTTTGGATGATGTAACATTTCCTTTGATATTGATCGATAAACCGTCAATATACATTTCTATCTTTCGTTTCTCGTTTGGCACCAATTCGGGACACAACAAGGCTAGTTCCATGAAACGATTTTCATAGTTATTGAGATTCGCGCCAAAAACCTTCAGATTACATAACTCAGATTCCATTTTTCTGATCTCGTTTCGAGGACAGTACTCCTCGATTAGCATCTTTTTCAGTTCTTCCCAAGAGATATCATATGCCGTATCTACTCCTTCTGCTTTAGCATAATTGTTCCACTAAGTAAGTGCACCGTCTTGCAACGTGCACGAAGCATACTTTGACTTGTCTCCGTCCACACAATTACTGATTTTGAAAACGGACTCCATCTTTTCGAACCATCGGGTTAGACCGACTGGTCCCTCGGTCCCACTAAACGTCTGTGGTTTGCATCCTTGAAAAATTTTGTATGAGCATCCGTTTCGTGAATTTGTGTTTACGGCTGCTGCTTCGGCTGCTGCTTTTGCTGCCTCGGCTGCAGTAATTCTTTCATTCACACGTTTCTCGACTAGTTCCTCAAACTCAGCATCCGACATTTGAGACATGTTTCTTCAATAAATACAACAGAGATAATTTAATCATATAGAATATTATAGGTAAAATGAGTTGTCAATAGTTAATAGTAGCATATTAATTATATGAACCAATTATTATAAAAGTCTTTTCTTCTTATTAGCATTTTATAATTATTTCTAGGGTATTACCTACCCGTTAAGTTCATACATAATAGCTAGTACAAGGAATTAACTACTAAAATCCTAATAATATTCCACTATGAAAAATTATAGCGAGTTACTGCGTTATTATGTAATAATAATAATAAGAAGTAGTAATAATACAAATAATCATTCCATGCATTTATTATTAATAAACCAAAATAATACAATACCATATAATACCGATATTTTACATGTGCTTATTCTACATAACAAGATAGAGTAGCACACATAAGCAATAGAATAGCGCATGGAAGATTTATGGTTGCGAGGTCGTTTATTCAGAACTATCAGAAACTTCTTCCCATTTGGTTCTCTCTGCCAATTATTTGTGTGTGCATGGTCCGACATACATTCTAGCAGTGTATTTAATTTTTGGTCGGGGTTTTGAGGTACCCGTTGCCTCAGTGGATTTAATACAATAAGGGTGGTTACGGATCGAATGGTCCTGTTCCTTTTTAAGAATTAAGGACTTTTTATTTTTGTGGTTCTTCATAGCAAGTTTGAATTCCTTCCTTGTGATTTCTTTTTCAGTAATCTCCTTTACTTCATCCTCCTCCTCCTCACTGATCTCACCTAATGAACTATCTGAGTCATGTGTAGGAGAATATGTACCGGTGGTCATGAACCGATATCTTCCAGGCGTAATTGGCACAACCCGCCCGTCGGCGGTGTATCTGGCCCAATGTCCATGTTCATTTAGAAATGAACGATCCTCGTTTATCCCAGGGATCATGGGTCCATGCCAACGATACTGTGGCTCCGGAAAACTAGAGATGGGTGGAGCTGGGACCTCCTCTGGGTTAACCTGGAGTTGAGATTTCCCAGCTAACACAATTTCTTCTTTAATAGGTATTGGAGCGTCCTTTTTAGTTGTGGAGAGAATAGATTCAGTGTCCGATTCTGAGTCGTACAAAATGATAGGATTAGAAGAAGTCATCTATCACATAATTGAAACAACAATTACGTTAGCATATAAATATATCATATATAGTGTTTTTGACAAGATGATAAGCAAAAATCTGTAAAAACAGATATGGTCATAGTCCAGACTCACTAATGCATCCTAACAATTACCAGTTAAACACATTAATGCAAATTCTGGTTTCCTATAATCTCAAGCTCTGATACCAACTGTAACGACCCGTTAAAATCGCTATTGACACGGCACGTTAATCATTGATTCCACAGTGAGGTTTTGACCTCTATATGATGCGTTTTGATAAAATATTACATTCATTAAAATAAGTGACTTTCTAAACATAGAAAGTTATAAGCATGTGGGCGAGTGCTTAGGTATAAGCAAATCCCCAAAATACATAAGTCTTTATTTTACAGGATGACATCACAGTCCAATTATTTATTACACAACGTAGTTTTGTTTCGAATGCAATAAACTTTATACAAAGCATGAGAGACTCCATGCAGGCAACAAGCACATCACAGCGGAAGCAGTCTAAGGACCTGAGAATAAGACATGCTAAAAAAAGTCAACACGAATGTTGGTGAGTTATAGGTTTAATTGCTCGAGTCATAAGTATATAAAGATAGACCACAAGATTTCATCAATAGTTTATCAATAGATTCTACGTAACAGAGCACTCTGGTAACTAAACTTAATGCTATAATGAAAATTACCCCATTCGTTTTAATACACGCAAACCAACGTGTCATAAACTCAAATAACATACGTCCGTTAAAAGGCTAGCGCTCTAGCTCGGACGGGGATGTCAAGCCCTATGGATCCATATACAATTATTCGCGCCCACCAGTCCATATCCTATGTACTGGCAGCTACTAGTTACCAAAGCTAAGGGATTTTCGGTTTAACTCAGTGTAGAATTTAGTATGTACTTGTGTCTTATTGCGTTTAAAATAAATTGCATGTATTCTCAGCCCAAAAATATTTAAAGTATTTAAAAAGGGAGACTATAAACTCACGGTTCAATATTGAGGTTCAATATTGTAGGCAAATTACGTAGACGTAAAGATAGTGGATGACTGTATGGTTGGTCTTGGATTCACGAACAATACCCCGAACAATACCCAATATTTCCTTAGCTTAAAACGGTTTGAAACCCGAATTAAAACACCCTCGAATATACTTTATTATTATTAAACTTAAAATTAAAATTAAAATTATAAATATAAATATAAATTACAGAATAAGAATGTGAAGTTGTGATGAGTCGAGTAGAAATCTGGCGTATTTATAGTACTTTTCCATTTCCTGTAGCCCATGCGATCGCATGGGTTTGTAGTGTATTTTGCCATGTAATACTGTAGCAAATAGTGTTTACTGTAGCAAAGTCGTTTTCACTGTAGCATATAATAACACAATACTAACTTAAGGGCAAAATAGTAATCTTACAACTAGGCCCGATTGAGGATGTTACAAGACCTTAAATGAAGAGCATACATGTCAACAAAAGAGGGAACTTAGGCAGTGTTCATTTACATTTCTTTCAAAACAATATGTCAAAAAAATATGAATTAGGTATCAAGAAGATGACAACTTACAAGGCCAAGGCAAAGGCAAAGGCAAAGGCAAAGAAGTTAATTGTTGGTGACTAAAGGAAACAATATTTTAGGCTAAGGGATTACTGTTTGGAGCTGCAACAAAGAAATCCGAACACGACTGCCATAATTGATGTCTATCCTGAACCAAACTCATCCTCCGAGACAAGGGTGTTTAAAAGGGTGTACATTTGTTTGGGACCACTAAAAGCAGGATTTAGAGCTTGTCAAGGAGAGTTGTAAGGTCTTGATGGTGCATTTTTAAAAGGACCATATGCAGGTCAACTTTTGACAGCTGTTGGAGTTGATCCTAACAATGGTATATACCCTCTTGCCTATGCAGTGGTTGAAGCTGAAACAACAAATTCTTGGACATGGTTCTTGATGTATGTTGGTGATGATTTAAATTTAGATTCAAGAAGTAACTTTACATTCATCTCAGATAGGCAAAAGGTAGCTATATAATAAGATCATTTTAACTTGTTATGAAAATGTGCTACCAGGACCACTAGAGCAGAATTTGATGCATCGATGGAAGAATTTCGAAGGGAACATGCATGGGCATACAAGTACTTGAAGGATATTTCGCCACAACATTGGAGCATGTCACACTTTACAGGTAGGTCTGTATGTGATATATTGTTGAATAATTTATGTGAGGTTTTCAATAGTAAGCTGGTGGATGGAAGAGACAAACCAATTATTACTTGTTTAGAGTATGTTAGGGAATACCTCATGAAAAGAATTGTCACAGTGATGGTCCATTGACACCCACAGCTAATCAAATATTTGAGGGTATTAACAAGGCTGCAAATAGGTATAATGCTACTTGGAATGGAGGTGATAGATTCCAAGTAATGGATGCATTTTTGAACCAGCAAGTTGTTGATATTAGGTTGAGAACATGTACCTGTAGGATGTAAGAGGTGGGAGTTGAATGGATTTCCATGTAAGCATGCAGTTGCTAGTATTTGGGACATGTCTATGAATTCTCAAAGAATTGGGCCTCTTGAGGATTGGGTTCATCCAATATATAAGTTGGAAACATGGAAGGAGGTTTAATCCTTCAAAGTCGAACCTGTGTCTGGCTCTATTAGCTGGCCAAAGAGTGATTGTCCAACTAAGCTTCTCCTTCCTCATCATAAGAAACAAGTTGGAAGAACTAAAAAGAAAAGAAGTAAGAGTGCTTTTGAATCAGAACCGATGGTCAACTATGGAAAACTGTCAAGGGCTAGAAAATCCAAAACATGTGGAAAGTGTGGCAACAAGGGAAAGATGTGAAAACTGACATATACATAAGACAATTGCAGTCACTTGCAAATACACATAACACAATTGAATGAAAACAATTTTATTCAAATTAATGCAAAAAGAACCATATTACAAACACTTGTTTCATCACTAAATAAAAAAAACACTAGAGGGTTGATCTAATTAAACAACAAATAACATATCAAAATAACTAGAATAACAACTATAATCTTCAACTTAAGCAATTGACTCTCTTTCTCTTTAATACTTGCTTTCATCTGGCTTCTACTTCGAAGCAACCTTGGAAAGATTTCAATAGCTCTCTCACACATGGATGGATCCACAGTTATTTGAAAGCTGATAAACGAAAGTTAAACACTGTATGTTAACAACCATAAATGAGTTACATAACTATAATGGGAACAATGTTAGGACTTAAGATCAACACATACCTTTGAGGGAAGAGTCTTCCAAATATTTACGTTAAATAAAATTCAGTTTGTAATTGCATTTGCAGTTACAAGAATGAAGAAACCATATAAATGAAGTAAACAAACGTGAGGATATTAAGCGATTGAAAATACTAGGATTTCGTTTTTGAGATCGACCCTTTCAGTAACAGTTGTTTGCATTTCTGTGAAGGTAAAATAAAGATTTAGTGTCAATATATGTATCAAAGTGACTACAATGAATAACTTGTAGAGGTGGGAAATGGGTGGGTCAGCGGGATGGGTAATAGTAAATTGTAATACGGTTCCTCTTTCCAAGAGCAGCATAAAATTATTGTATCATTCTCTTTCTATTACATAAGATATTTATAAGTTGTAAGCATTTAAATATACCTAAGGTTAAAGCAAACCCATTTCGATTTCAACCAAGTTTTAAGACTTGACTGGTTGAACAAAAATTATAACCAATATCAAACTATTTCCAAGTAAATCGATAAATACAATTTAGAGAGAATCAGAGAAGAAGCAAGAGAAGAAACGTACCTCGTATCTGGTTGAATCTCGTCTTTTTTGCAGAAACAATCGTACTTGATTAATCTAGGGTGAGTAAGAAGTCGTCTACTAAAAGAGGGAAATCAAATCCAGATATGAAATGTGTACCCACGTGGTGTGCACATGTATCCAACTTAACAGACCATTAACTGGTCGTTAGTACCAGGGATGAAATTGGGACTAAACAGTCAATTAAATGACTAATTATGCAGAAAATTAATGGGAGTGACTAAAACAGCAAAAAAGGAAAACATAGGGACTATTTGAAAAGTTTTGTCATAAAATAAGGACTGATAATCAATTGTTAGTCAATAGGTTAAACTAGTTTTCGAACCCCCGCTTCGCGCCGGAGGTTCGGTTTTCAATGTATTTTATTGCGTTTAGTTTGTAAATTATTTCGTGGCTAACGATGATGTCGTTGAAGCACAACTCGAGTCGAACTAAAAGGTATAACCCGTGAAAGATTTAAATGTTATTTTAAATTAACAATATATACGCATCTCCGCGTTTCGCTATAGAATTGTCGACTTTTAAAATTTAACGCAAAATTAACGTGTATGAAAAGTAACCCAAATATTTAGCGTTTTTTAAAAAACATCCGTTTTGCGTATAGTTAGTGACATTGTGTTCCTAAAATTATTTCGAGATTAACGATGGTGTCGGAAAAATTTAACTCGTTGCGAGCGGGAAGATATGACCCGTTGAATATTTGAGCGAAGATTATTTAAGATTTTCTATGAAAATGGTATTTGACACTTTACCCCTCCGTTTGGGGGGTCGATTTGAATTTTTGAAAAAAGTGTGGGGGGTTTTTTTGGTGAAATAAAATTTAATTAAAGAAAGAAAAAAAAGGTAAAAAGTCAAAAATATCCATAGTTATTATTCATAATTTTTGTCTACTATTAACTGACTCTCAGTATGTATTACTAGTTCCACTTTATCTTTAAGTTGATATCAAACTCTTTTATATAATTTTTTTTTTTTTAAATTGAGATTTAAACGAGTCTAGTTTAAATAACATACAATTAAGGTTGACATTTAATTTTAAAAATTGAAAAGTGATGTTTCTACAGTTTTTTTTAAACGGCAATATCGACATCGAATGTATTCATTTGTCACCATACACACATTAGGAGGAAACTCAGTTTGCGACGATGTTAGAAGTATCATCGAAGGTTGAGAAAAACCCCCCACAGACCTTCCTAAATCGCGTTGATGTTGACAGTAATATCAGATGTTGAAAACTCTCTGCTTGAAATGAGAGTCGAACCTTGATTTCAATTGAAATTAAAGTAAAAATCTCTTAATCAATAATTCTAACAATCTTGAAAGTCTAGTTTCAAGTCTTATAGTAACACATTTTAGTGCCATGAATGTGTGTTAATTTTTTGAAAAGTAGATAAAAATTAAAAATAAAATAAGATGTATTTATATCGGACACATAAATATAATTTATAATTATACTTTGAAAGAATAAACTAAAGATCCTATATATCATCTTTCGGGAAAAAAAAAAAAAAACTAAGGATCCTATAATGATTAAAATTTATGAAAGGTAGTGATATATTGACTTGTTATTTTAATACATTCACTTATTATCATACATACAGTGCAACAAGTAAAATATAATAAAAGTAAGTTTATTAAAATTACAAGTGAAAATATCAACACTCATTTATAAATGGCTAATTTATACTGATGTAGTCCTATTAAGCAATATCGGTCATTTTTTCATAATTGCAACCTTAATTATTAATTAAAAGGATAGAAAAAGGTATTAAAAAAAATGGTTATGTAAAATGATGAAATTAGACTAAATGAATAGTTATTTAAAACTTCTCAAATTGATATTTGATATATATTCCGTATTATAATTAGAAATGGCCAATTTATATAAAAAAACTAAAAATGTAAAATGTAAAATGACGACATCAGACTAAATTAAAGTATAGTTTAATGTGACAATTCAATTTTTGATTCGTCCCTTCAAAAACCCGGTGATGTTTATCAATGTGTAAAAATGATATTTCTTTACAAATTTAACTCTCAACTAATATCTAATACGGAGTATCTAATAGTATAACACTAAACGACATTAATAGATTATTATTCTATTTTCTTTTCTTTACCCAAAAAAATATTCCATTTTCTTTTGCATTGTAATCGAACGAACATATTATATATAAAGCTATTTTACCTTAACCATCACAATTTTGATAACCCCATACAAAAGTGCCCGCGAAATCGCAGGCCTTAAGCTAGTTTTTGAATTAAATTAAAGTAGGTTAAAAGAAAAAATACTCGGTAACTCAGAAGTTAATTAATATAACAAACAAATAACCAAATAATGAAATACTCATACTCATAATATTTTAAAATGTTTTCCATTTATTCGTAACGAACGAATGCTTTCAATTTTTCCACTCATTAAACGCGACATCCGCTCTCGGTGGTGGTCCAAGTAAGGTTGCATGCTCTTATCAATTCCTTTACGCATGATTAAAAGTCAATCTTTGACTTTCATTTGTTGTTTGTAAAATCAATATTTTTAATATTTAATCATCATCTAATCTAATTGTAAATTTAAGAATGATGTTATTGTCATTTAAGCGATCTATGGTCTTGACAAAATAAATAACTGTGACACTACTGAAGACATCCCTAGAAGGCATGGAAATAGTAAGTTTAAAGGATTCTTTCTACAAGAACAAGGGGATGCACATATATGCAGTGACTATAGAGGTAAAAAGTTTCCGAGTCATATGATGAAACTTTGGAAGATACTGATTGAGACTAGGCTCCAACGCGAGACAAAGGTTTCAGAGAACCAATTCGGTTTCATGCCAGGACGCTCGTCGATGGAGGCTATTCACATTATCAAAAGTTTTATGGAAAAGTATAGGGAAAACAAAAGAACCTACACATGGCGTCCTTAGACTTGGAAAAAGCCTATGAAAGTGTCCTGCGTGAGTTGATCTGGAAGACCCTTAACGTTAGGGGTGTCCCTAGTAGATATATAAGAACTATTAGAGACATGTACGACGGAGCGAAGACTCGCGTGCGAACGACGGTGGGAAACACAGAGTTTTTCCCAGTATAAGTATAACAACCTTCATTTTTCCATTATGAAATGCCAGAAATGCCCTTAGGGTTCATTGTTGCTAGTACGTTATAACTAGGGTTGATTATCCGGATATAATAAATATAGTCACTAATACTTAAACCCTAATATTAATTAAAAACCTAACCCTACCTATTAAATACTAAACCCTAACTCTAATATAAAATTTATAATATAGACTATACGTAATAAATTAAATGTGACATTTATATAAATTAAAAAGGAGAACTAAGTAAGAATTTATATAAGCTATGGACAAATAATTAAATGATTAAATAAAAAGTATTATAAATAAATGTAACTTTAATATATATATATATATATATATATATATATATATATATATATATATATATATATATATATATATATATATATATATATATATATATTATATAAATAATTAAGAAATGCCGAAAATAAAAAATATATATAATACATTAATTCGGCTATAAAGATAAAAAAAAATTAGGGGAAAGACTTGATCATTAAGTAAATTACTAATCCTAGTTTAATCATAATCCTTGATCACCAAGTAAATTCCTAGAATCCTAATATGATTACAATACTTCCAAATCTCCTATATAAAGACCTCATGAACTCTCATATTTTGCATCACAAAATTTAACTCAAAAACCCTCCATTTCCTCTTGTTGTAGTCGACTAAAGCAGCCTAAAAATACATGTTGCAGTCAACTAGTTCTGCAGCCCACCATCTCACTTTAGGCGACTACAATCATCACCAAGAACAGCCCCTCTGTAGCCATATAAGTCGCCACTCTCCTGCAGCTTCTGCAGTCGACAAACAGCCCTCAACCACCACTATTTTTGCTGCTGTAGCAGCCCTCCAAACCGCCACCCAAACAGCCTGCTGTCGCCATCTTTTTTAGCCCAATAGCCACCCAAAAAAAAAACCCCGCAGTCGCTACTTTTTGATGTTTTACTGCTGAAAATCGTGACCCAGGACAGCCCCTAAAGTCGACCTATTTTGCTGCTTGGGTTGCTGTGTTTTCTTGCTATTTTTGCGAGCCAAGACAGACCCAAAAACTCATCTGTTTGGGTCGAGTTTCTGCTGTAAATCAGTTTCTGTTTCGGTTCATATTGCCACCCTTTTTCTTGATCTAAATCTTCTAAGGTACACCTAAAAATCCAAATTTTTATCATACTCTTTAATTTGTTTTAGTTGTTATGTTGTTTGATAGCTAGTATGCTCTTAATGATCATGAAACTAGTAATATAATCAAGTATGAATAATGATAAAACTATAAACTAGTTAAATAGATAAAGTATTATGAATGAGATGTATGAATAATTAAAGATGTGAACTAGATAATATGATTAAGTATGGTTATAAATTGATCATGGAACTAGTTGATGAGGTTAAAAGTTTATGGATAATGATATGGTTAATAAGATTTATGAATATGAATTTGGATCATGTAAGTAAAAATATAATAATATGGGATGAATATTAATACAATTAATGAGTATGATATAGGTTATGAAAATTAGATGTATTACGATAAAGGGTTATAAACTTGAATGTGATTAATAAAATAAAAAGGGTATGATTTTATGTGTATGAATAAAGATTAGTGTTAATATTTTGAAAGTGGATTGGTAAAAGAATAATGATAATAACACACGTGTATGCATGCATGCGTACGTATGTACATGTATATGTAGTAGATATACTCGTGTGTATATATGTATATATACATGTGTGTATATGTATGTGTATGAATGAATGTATATGTACGTGTGTGTGTATGTATGAGCATGTATATATGTATCATATATTATAGGTAATTAAAGTTTATAAGTTATAGTATAGATATATGTACCACCTTTAAGCTTATATGTATATGTAACACATATATGATAAGTACATATAATATAGGTATAAACACATACATATAATACAATAATACAATAATAAGATATACATATAATGTAGTATTGAACATATACATGTATGATTATAATAAAGAATAAGAATAATATTATTACTATGACATGTAAACTTATCTATATGGTAACACTTTAATTACACTAAGTATAATATCACCTATATATATATATATATATATATATATATATATATATATATATATATATATATATATATATATATATATAAAATTAATAAGTACATTAATAATTTGTTATGTGTATACATCTATAACGTGAAGGTTATAATTAAAGATAACATACAAAGACTACAAACGTCACCGCTACTTGTGGCCTAGGGTGGTCCTTGTTGCCTTATGGAAACCGCTTGTGGATTTCGAATGCCATGACTTAGATTCTGGTCAAGAATCCTGGGCGCCCGGTAACAATAGATCATTCGAGTGACTTGCATGTTAGCAACGAAGTTTGGGCAAGATTGTACAACATCTTTGTTAAGAATTATAACCCGAACTTCTAAAACTAGAAGCTTACTATAAGTGGAAGCTTTCCATAAATAGTAGGTTTCCAAAAATAGAAACTTTTGAGAAATAGTAACTTTTTCTCAAAAACCGTCACTGTTAATATAGTTTGCTATATTAATAAACAAACTTTATGTCTATTAGACATTAACTAATCAAAGATTATATCTCTAGGTTGAGATCTCCGAACACATAAACCGGTCTTACATCTTGCGTGGAATTTCTTACTTGCTACTAAGGTGAACTTCATAGCCCCACTTTCTACTATTTCTTAACTGTTTTATAAACTTTGGGGTGAAACACATGCTTACTTTTAAATGATTTACCATTTAGACACAAGTACCTAAACTATTTGATATGCAATTTCGTGAGACTTTTATTAAACATGTATTTATTGTTACATGCAAATCCCCGCCATAATATCGTTAATTGCTGGAATTGGAATTTTGCAAGCTTAATTATTGTGAGTAGGCCTATTGAGAGTGACGTCTCTACCCATTGGCGTGATCGTCTAAGGGGTACATAATAATGATTGCCGACACCCGTACAGTGTCAGTGGTTAATGTTTAGTTCGATATTATAACTCACCGCATATTGAATATTTTGATGTTTTGAACTAAATCTTGTGGTCTTAAACTTATTATGATTGCTAAACCTATGATGTTCACTCAACCATTGTGTTGACATTTTAAGCATGTTTGTCTCAGGTGAAGATTAGCTTATGTGATGCCCTATGATGTTTAGCTAGCTGACGCATTGGAGTCCAAATGTTTAGAACTTATCATTTGTTATTTACATACGAATTTCATTATGTAAACATTATTACGTTTCCGCTGCAAAATGAAATTGAAACAACCCAACCCGTATTCCATACGAATTTTTTTTTTGTAATACACATTTACGCGCCAATTAAATGATGTAAACCATTCCCCACGTTTCGTTAGAACATACAACAAGTTTAACGTTTTACACAAGGCACGAAGGCCATCAACAAATGTAATACAAGTTTGACCCATTCAAAAACTATAGTTTTAATCCAAACAACACTTCGAGCATGGTTTGGGGCTAAACTACCCAAAACGCTAGGCCAACTTCAAAAGCTTCACATTAATCCAACACGGGGAACTAGTATCTAATAACCCCCTTCCCTTTGTCTGCACCTGCATCTAAAAAGATAAACAACGAGAGGGGTAAGCGAATGCTTAGTGAGTGCAACAATTATACGATTACATATACAACCTACTTACTTGCAATCACTTATGCATTTACCGCATGCATGCTAGCAATATAAATAATCATACCATCACAAGTATAATAAAAAACCTTTCACCATACGAGCTAGCATAACAATAGCATATAGTTTAAACAATATAATATGCTACTATCCACACACAACCATGGTTAACCAATCGAACGAGGGAACGATATTTAAAGGACCGTTGTAGTTTATAACAACCATTAGTGCACTTAACACCTCGTACACTAACCCCACGGGTGGCATCTTAACACTTCGATACTTCACCCCGGGTGGTGTCTTAACACTTCGACACTTCACCCCGAGTGGTGTCTTAGCACATCAACACTTCACTCATTACATCTCCCGAAGTGGCATCTTAACACATCGATGCTTCACTCCCGAGTGCTGTCTTAACACATCGACACTTCACTCGCCACGTGAGAAGCGGTGTCTTAACACATCGACACTTCACAACTCATACTACACAAATAAATACATCATATATGCACGCATATAATTATTCCACTCACCTTAACACTTCGGTGGTGATTTAATGCTTCCGTATGCTTCGAGCAAAGTACCTAATACATAAGTACACATTCAATACTCAACTAGTGGAATTAACCACAATACTCACTCGTGAGCATTTAATGACCCAAAAACATTAAATAACTTACTTACACCCAAAACCGCCCATAAATGGCCAAGACTCATACTCAATCACTAAAACTAGTGATTTAATGTCTACTAACTTTAACTAACACAAACTTAGGGTAATTCATACCCATTTCACCCAAACTAGGCCAACATTACTCTTTTGACCCATTTTAACCCTTACTCTTTCAAACTTAGTCAAACATGACCCATTTACAATTCTTTCAACATTTAACAAGTGTGGTAATGCCTAACAACACCATTAACACTTCACAAATCTCATCTCATGAGACCAAACCCTAGATTATGGCTATTAGGGTTTACTTTTATCAATCTAACCCAAATCCACCCATATTACCACCAAATGGGTCTTACAAGTTTCAAATGAACCAAACCCTAGCATAAACTAATTAAAACTCAAAACATAGAGTTAAGACTTACCAACACTATCCACTCGTAGCCAAGAACGATGAGAACAACTTTAATTCTTGCTCCAAAGATCAACTCTCAAATCTTCACTCACAAATCTCACTTGAAATCAAATGGGTTTTTATGTTTTGAGAGTAAATGGAGAAAGAAAATGGAAAAAAATGAATTAAATGAGATAAGTGGTGGAGATTAAATGCTCCAATCAGATCTACATGTAAAAAGATGAATTTGCCTTTGAACCACTTATTTTAAAACAAAAATCCGGAACCAGTTCATCCAGTGGGTCGCGGCGCGACCCCAATTGTCGCGGCACGACAATTAACGTATTTTACTAGCTATCTTAATTCACTCCTGACTCAGATTCTAGTTATTTGTCGCGGCGCGACCTTATTCTTCGCGGCACGACATTTAAAGGAAAACTCGGCCCTTCTTAACATGCCTCCTGACTCTGGTTTGTTTGATATGCCGCGGCGCGGCAATGGTCATCGCAGCGCGCCATTAGGCATGGCCTGACCATTCTCTCGGCAACAAACTAACAATTAAATATTCGACTTGTACGCTTCGTTCACGTTAATAAGTTACACTGTACATTCTTCGAATCTGATTCAACAGTCAATTACTATCCTACTTACATCCACAGATATATGTATCCGTTCACTGCAGAATAACCATTTTCATTCAATTTCATAATTGAATTTTGACCTATCAGAATCCAACAAGTGGCATAATGAAGCAAACATTTGACAAAATAAAATTTGTTAGAAACAGACAAATTAACTATGAGGAATTTTGTTAAGAATCCACGCTAACAAAATCCTAGCTAACTGTTCCTAGCTAACTGTTAATTCCGTATTACAATTTATTTATCGCAATTTAATTATCGCAATTTTAATTCACGCAATTTTATTTATTGTCATTTAATTTCTGTTATTTATTTTACGCACTTTATTTATCGTCATTTAAATACTGTTATTTACGCATTTTAAATGTCGGGACACGTATACAATGTTTTGACATATCATATCGACGCATCTATATATATTATTTGGAATAACCATAGACACTCTATATGCAGTAATGATTTAGTTAGCTATACATGGTTGAGGTTGATTCTAAAATAATATATATACTTTGAGTTGTGATCGAGTCTGAGACATGTATATAATGGGTCACGACACGTATTAATTAATTCGAATATAATACATTAAACTATATATGAATTATTGAACTGCTAACTATGGACTGCTAACTGTGGACAATTAAAATGAATTAAAATATTGATTATAACATATGAAACTAAACATTTCTTCAAGTTTGCCACTTGATTTCATCATAAACCTCATTTGTATCTTGACGATTACAATCTGTGTTCAAATCTTTCATGATCCTTAAAAACACCTCAATCAAGAGGATGAAGCAACCGCACTTCATCTACGGAAGAAAAGATTTATGCATATAGTTATGTACGTAAAAAACTCTCGAAACCTGTGTAAATGTTTAACACGTATCTGTACTAGCTTCTTTGGCATTGTTATTTCCGAAAATAACAACACAATTTCTTTTCAAAGTAGCAAATTTTGTTACAGCTCCAGCAAATCAACATCTACTTTTCATTCAAATAAGCCTTATTTTAACTTTGATATATAAGTTTGCCCTTCATCATCGTTACCGGAGAACCGTTTATATTCCATCACATTAGCAGTTAACTTACCAGCAACCTCATTTGATCTTTGACTTACCCAAAAAAAATCATTCTACTCATTGAAACCCTATCATATACTTATCCACATCTTATAACGAGAATTGCCTTACCAATTACCGAGAATCAGCAATCAATATTTTTGAATCTCGCAACAATTCTACATCAACAGTTATATGTATAGACATAACATCTATCTCTTAGAATTATGACCTTCTATTCTGAAATTCTAAAAAGCACCCAGTCTACGAATCAAAACCCAGAATGTTGAAAAAGTTGAATGAAGCAGCAAAAACTGTAAACGACCTTAACAGTCGAAAGTTTGATGATAAAGAATAGTGGCTGAAAAAGCTCAAAATATGAGAAAATTTGGTATTGAAAAATGAATTGAACAAACCATGAAGGTGTAGTGACCCTAACTTTTCCATGTTTATATATATTAATTGAGATTGATATTTACATGACTAAATGTTTCCAACGTGTTAAGTGAAAGGACCCGTCCTAATCCATATGGACGAAATCACCAACATCTAGTTTCATTGCGATGATCGACTCCAAATAATGTCTTTAAAATGAGCAAATGCACAGCGAAAAGTTTCTTTCATACCTGAGAATAAACATGCTTTCAAGTGTCAACCAAAAGGTTGGTGAGTTCATAAGTTTATCATAAAACAATAAAATTCATCATTTTGATAGACCACAAAATTTAAATGCTACATGGTACAAATGAGCCCGAATCCTATACCCACTTGTAATGTACATGCTATATCTTTTAAATACAGTACATCTTTCTCGTGTACGAAATCATTTTCATAAATCATAGTAACCGTACACATATCTTGTGCACAAAAATAACATACACATAACCTGTGTATAAAATCATTCTCTCGATATATAACATTCATATCAACTGGTGGCAATTATCATGTCCACATAATTCAATGGTGGCAATTATCATGTCCACATAATTCAATGGTGGCAATTATCATGTTCACATAATTCAATGGTGGCAATTATCATGTCCACATAATTCAATGGTGGCAATTATCATGTCCACATAATTCAATAATAATCCGCAGAACCTCTGTCTGCATAATAATTCATTCGAGGAACGTTTTTTTTGTGTCTATCTTGTCAAACATTTATAAAAACATTTCATGTATTCACAATTCAAAATGTATTTCAAAAGCATTTAATAAAGCAGTTGTAAAAGTAGCGCATGTATTCTCAGTCCCAAAAATGTAAAGAGTAAAAGGGAGCAAATAAAACTCACCATACTGTATTTTGTAGTAAAAAATACATATGACTATATTGAACAGTGCAGGGTTGGCCTCGGATTCACGAACCTATATCAACGGTATATCTATTAAAACATATATTGGAAATTTCATAATTTCACTTATTATTTATATAATATTTAGGTGTTTGTAGTTATATAATTTTATATTAAATTCTATTTAAATATATATATATATATATATATATATATATATATTATTTATATATATCATATCTTATGTTATATTAGTTTATTTGGTATATGTATATAAAAATAATTATTATCAATACATTTCGTTATATTACTATATCTATATCTATCTATGTATTTAGTATTAGATTTAAAGTTTACTAATTTGTTATATATAAGTATTCATATAAAAATGTTATTATGTTTGATATATGATTATAAAGCTAGGATCTATATATATAATAAGTATATTCTATGTACATTATTTATCAATTAAAATGATAGTTATGATTATATTAATAATAATACATGTGATAATATTAATGATGATAAGGATATTACAAATTTTGAATATGTTAAAAATACTAATAAAAATGATATTAATACTAATATTATTAAAATTAATAATAAATTTTTATCCTAGTTCTCATATTTGTAATAATAACAATTATAATACTAATACTAAAATATTGATATTGATAATACTTACTTTATTTGTGAATACTAATAATCTTAATGATAATACTACTAAATATTAATTCTTAGTAATGATAAAAGCATTAATAATAATATCATTAATAATAACTTGTCTACTATAATCATAATACTAATAATACATGATATATAATAATACTTATTCTATTAAAAATGACTAAGTTAATGATAATAATTAGATTGAATGATATTACTAGTTAATAATAATAATAACAATAATAATCATAATAATAGTGATCATAATAACAATAAATGATTTATAATAATAATAACAACAATACAAACAATAATAATAAAGGTGATAATAATTATACCTCAAAGAATAGGTTTTTAAAAAAAAACTGCCTCCAGTCCAGATTGAACCCGAGACCACCTGATTAACCAATACATCCCTTAACCATTTGGGCTATCGCCCTTTTTCTGAATTAATCTAATCCCAAATTATTTTATCTCTTATTTCTGTTATCTCCTCTTCCTTCTTGAATTTTTTGAACGACAATTCCATAATAATCTCCATAATCAGCAAAACAATTTATAACATGTTTTAAGATTTTAAACGAGACAGAGAATTAGATGTTTATATTACAGGAAAACGTAAAAAAAATAATAAAAAAAATATTGCAACTGCTACTGCAGTTCGTGAACAAAAACAAGAATAATAATTCATGATTTCGATTTTATTGCATTTTAGGAAAAATGTATAACACAAGATAGTTTCTAAATCATCTATATAATCTTTTTGAGTGCTCAATTGGAACAGAAACATCAAAACAAAGATGAATTTTATGATGAACACAAAGCTTTGACCTTTTAATTTTTGAGTTTGACTTCAAAAATTCGGAATGATACAGCGGAATTGAAATCTGGTATTTTACATATAGTTTAAACAAAAGGTTTCTAACAACACTACACTTACAGATTTTGTAATTTCATTCGAAATTGAATTTTGTATAAAAAGTGAATGATACAGAGGTTTGTCGAGCTGTAATATGAAAAAGAAAAAAAGAAAATAGAATAATTGTGTAGCTGTTATTCGATCGATTACATAGGGCAGATTATATCATATTTCAGTCAACCATTCCAAACAGATCAAACAAAAAATTTAAAGGCAGAAAATGAAAGTTAACCAACTCTGTACGAATGATTCTCTTTAGATATCATACGTAATTATTTTATTTATATATAATATAATTATATTTATATTTAATATTAATAATAGATAAAAAATACAGTTAATGTAATATTATAATAATAATTTCGAAATATTGTTGGTAATAATAAAAATGGTAAAAGTAACAATGAAAATGGTAACTTTAAATAAAATGTTAATTTTTATAATAATCATATTAAAATAAGAATTTGTAATAATAATATCTAATAATATTTAAGTTACAACTAATTTATAATTTTATTTATTTTCATAATAATATTTATATTTAGTATCTTTATTTTGATACTCATATTTTGACATTATATTTATAATAATAATGATAGTAATAGTTTACAATAATAGTAATAATAATAATTGTTAATGATAATGGTAAAAATAGTACTTAACAATAATACTAATATTACTCATATTAACTAAAATTAAAATTCTACTACTAGATTATAGTAACAATGATATTAATAATGATAACAATCATGATGCTATTATAATAACTATTTATATTATTATTGATAATCATATTATTGGTAATAATAATAATATATCAATCAAGTTTTCATATTCGTATTTTATATTTATAGTACTATCTTCGATGTTAATATAGAATATAATAATATTACTATATCATTTATTTTAACATATAATTTCTATTTAATATATTGAAATTATATATTTTTAACTATGTGGTATATAATAACATATCTTCAATGTTTAATATTTATTCATTTTATATACATATTACAATATACCTATAATATTAATTATATTTAAAAATTGCATATCTTTATATGTGTGTATATATATATATATATATATATATATATATATATATATATATATATATATATATATATATGTATGTACATATTTATTTACAAACAATTATTCGTGAATCGTCGAGAGCAGTCAAAGGTCAATTGAATATATGAACAAGTTCAAACTTTTTGAGACTCAACCTTACAGACTTTGCTTATCGTGTCGAAATTATATAAAAATTAAGTTTAAATTTAGTCGAAAATTTCTGGGTCGTCACATTAAGCAATCAAACTTGTTAAGACTTGATTAAATGAAATAAGTTTCATATGGACAATTGATCACCCAAGTTGACCGGCGATTCACGAACGTTACAAAATTGTGAAAACTACATGTTGTGGTATATATATATGGTTGACATGAGATTTTGATGAGTAAGTATCTCACTAAGTATATTAACAATGTGTGATATACATAAGAAATGCGATTACTAAGTTAAGAAACTCGAAATGATATATATAACGATTATCGTTATGATAACGTCTACTAAATACATATGTATCATATTAAGATATTGATACACTATATTTAACATGATAAAATAATATTTAAATATATCATTAAGTGTGTTAACAATGAACTACATATGTAAAAACAAGACTACTAACTCAAGAATTACGAAACGAGACTTATATGTAACGATTATCGTTGTAACGATATTTTAATGTATGTATCATATTAAGAGATATTCATACATCATAATATCATGATAATATAATAATTTAACATCTCATTTGATATAATAAACATTGGGTTAACAACATTAATTGAGATCGTTAACTTAAAGGTTTCAAAACAACACTTACATGTAACGACTAACGAAGACTTATCGACTCCATTAGAATGTATATACATGTTGTGTTTTGATATGTATTCTTACACTTTTGAAAGACTTCAAGACACATATCAAAGTACTTCTACTTAACAAAAATGCTTACAATTACATTCTCGTTCAGTTTCATCAACAATTCTACTCGTATGCACCCGTATTTGTAGCGACCCCGACAAATCGTCAAGTGACGGCGTCGGCTACGTGGGTCCCATTACCTGATTATAAGTCTTTAAGATAACGTTTGACCAAAATATGTCGCCTTCATTTCAAAATAAAGATTATTTCAAAGTTTACAAGAATTGTTCAACCAAAAGTTAAGTTACAACGTTATAGATACGATTGAAATCTAGGCGACACGGTTTAAAGTAAAGTCAAAAGACGCTCCATGAAATGCATGTATACTCGACATCGGATGCAAGTATCAATTAGTAAGCGGAAGCATGTTTCACATATCGTGCAAGACCTGAGAAAAACATAGAAATCTGTCAACGAAAACGTTGGTGAAATCATAGGTTTAAGTAAGTAAGTACAAGTGAACCACAAGATTTGCATCAATGAAATAATAGTAATACATTCCAAAAGTTTGTTTCACGAGCACCCAATTATCAAAGCTTAACATTCCTTCCATTGTATACCCCATCACTTAGTGCTAGAACAAACACTGATTCTCGAAAATATATTTCATCCGTAGACGGTAGCGAACCGTCAAAGATGAGGGTTGTCAACCCATATGGCCATATAACATAAGTTCTCGCTTACACCCGGCAAGTGTAACTAATGATAATCGAATTGAGGATTTTGTTCTAAACTCGTATGTAGAATGTTTGTTTTCCCGTTCTTGTGTTCACTTAGTTCAAAAGAATCGTTTATGTTTTCTCATCCCAATATAAGTTCAAAAAGAGTAAAAGTGGGACTATGATCTCACCTTGAGTGCAAGAGTTAATAAAGTACTTCAACAAGTAGACGCGTGCAAAGACAAAGCTAGTCTTGACCTAAACATATAGGCTATATCAATAACGGTAAACACAAACGGTCAAAGATGTTCAATTAGTCCTATGGCTCGTTACGACTCGATTATATTAGCATGTGAATCAAATTGTCAAGTTTCATGCAAGATACTAGTAAATAATCATGTTAGGAAGATTGCATAAAAGTTTGGTTAAGTTTGACTAAAAGTCAAACTTGGTCAAAGTCAACAAAAAAGTCAACACGTTCGGGTCGGGTCTCGGACAAATTTTCTATGCTAGTTATTCATATATAAGCATGTTAAAACAAGTTGCATGTGAATTGGAGGTCTAGAACATGGCAAACATTTTTGATAAAATGGAAAAGTTGGGCAGAATCTGGACAAGGCAAATGTCGCGCCGCGGCAAGGGGTGTCGCGCCGCGACATAACACATGGTCTGGTGTCAGGTCGTTTTCAAGGTTCAAGTCTTGGTCAAAACTTCAAACAAACGCAAAACGCAAACCGCAAACAATTAGAAGACGTATCTTATACCGTTGGAAAGCTCTTTTGACAAGGAACACAACTAAACACAAATCCTCAAACAAAAACATCATTTACAACAATCGAATTCTCGTCATGTGATCAATAAACGCTCATTTCAAAGCCTCAAGTTCATCAATATGCATTTTAAGTTCCGGGAATCCAATTTACACATATGATATGCCGTTTTGAAGGTAATGAAGCATACATTACAACTAATCACTAACAATTAACATTCCATGGCATTCAAGCATCCAAAAATTCATTTCAAGAACTAGCAAACCCTAGTCAAGCAACACCAAAATCAATAATCACGTTTTTGAAGTTTCTTTGATCAATCTATATATCAACATGAAGCTAATGATGCTAGTAACACTTTTAAAACATGAACTTTAACAATCTAACAACCTTTAATCATCCAAATCAAAGATTAAGCATACAATTTTCATTTTCAAGCTAGTTACACCAAAATCAACGAATCAAGCAAACAAATCATATATTCATGTTATACACGAGCCATAGTCACTAACTAACAACATTTCAAGTAATTAAAACGAATTTAGAGAAATTTAGTGTTTTAGAAATGTTACCCAAAATCAATGAGGTTGGTATCAAATCGAAGAGGATGAAACGAGGATTCCAAAAGTACAATTTGTTTTGATGTTTGATTCCTTGCTTGAATTTGGATGATGATTGAAGATGATGAAGAATTTAAGGTTTGAGTTTTTGGTTGAGAGAAAAGAAGAAAGAAAAGAAATTAAAAATGTGGGGAATGGTGGAGAAGTAGTTGACTTAGTCAACTACTAGTGATTAGTTTGGCCATATGGCAAAAATGGTCCCTCGAGTTTGTAGTCGGGTGCGGGAATTAACCAAACGAATATTTTAAAAACGCTCGAGTAAACGGGTGACGTTATATTTAAATAACGAGGATATTATGAACGTTAGTTAATGAAGATACAAATTTAAATCGCGAAAGATATTATTTAAAAAAAAAGACGGTGTTAAAATAAATTTAACGGAAAAACGCGGGATGTTACATTATCCACAACTCAAAAGAAATTTCGTCCCGAAATTTAGTTGGAAGTAGTAGTCGATATCTCTTACTCGAGACTTTACGTTGTCAATGCTATGAATAAGTGAAAGTACGTTCTTGAGGGTTCTCATGAATTTGGATAGTCAGGGTTTTACGTTGCATTAAGGTTCGGTTTTTACGATCCCCAGTTTCAACTGGTTTTCCTATGAAGAGAAGTTTGTCATCGATAGTTGATGTATCCAGCAGGATTGCACGTTCCTGTTCCGCAGGACACGTTTCTAAGTTTGTTACACGAAATGTAGGGTAAACGGAAACTTAATTGAGTCGGAAGTTCTAAACGGTAGGGAGCGGTTCTAATACGCCCCAAGGTTTCAAAAGGGTTAACATGTCGCGGGTTTAACTTTCCCTGATTCCCGAAACGGATTACACCCTTCCAAGGTGCGGGTTCTCAATACTACGCGGTTACACACTGGGATTTGTGAGGTTCTCCTCTAAGTTTGGTTTAACTCTTCTGGCGACAATGGGTTGTCTCGAGCCCTTCTCGGACTTGAACGATCTCAATTGTTGTTTCTTGATGGAGTTCAGATTTCGGTGGTTGATGCTTTGGTTAAATGAACAGGGGTATGACATTAGCAGTCATATGGGGTTTCGGAAAGTGCGTGCGAACACACGAGTGGTAACTACTGTTGTAAGAGTGATCTACTAAAGGTGACAATACGAGTTCGTGACATGTCTTTTCAAGACGTAAATCGTTCGTTTGCTTGGTTCATCGGTTTGTGGGTGGTACGCGGTACTCATGTCTAAGCGGGTCTCCAAGGTTTCTTGTAAAACTAGAAGTGAAACGAGTATTTCGATACGGGATAATTGACAAGGATACACCGTGTTGGAATAGAATCTCTTAAGATATGTTTGAACAAGTCAGTTAGGGTTCGAAAAATGTTCGTTAGGACTATTCACCCTCGTGGCGAATACTAATGTAATATGAGGAGTTTCTCTATCCATGGAGAAATGTTACAAGGAGTTTCCTTAAACGGAAATGTGAGCGATAAAGATAGGAGTGAAATGAGGACTTAGAATAGGATGAGCTTACATCTCGAGGTTGCCATATCGTGCCTCTAGTTGTCAAAAGTTGAAGTCTGAAAGAGAAACGAGATCGTACACGTAGTTGTTTAGTTCGGGGTTGAATAATAGTTGGCCGATTATTAGAAACACAATGACATTGAGTCAAAGAAGAGTGAAGTATCATTGGATCGTGTGTTATCTTAAGTTCCAGTAATATCAGACGGTAACGGTGAAATAGCAGAGCTATGTATCGTGGTACGCGATAACGAGAAGATTGATCGGATCCATAAATAAGTATTCAAATTCTCCGTGTAAAATAACGAATTTCAGCTTCCTTGATTTCGAGTCGAGAGGGGTTGCCTTTCAGGCGTTCACGTAGAAGTATTTCTATATTTGAGTTCCATTTTGTGCCACACGAATTTATCTAGTAAGGTTGGTGTGAAAAAAAAAAAAATAAATCACGTTCAAAGTCCGGACACGAAAAATGTTTAATTCTTTCCCTTAGTACGTTAACGAGGTTAAAGGACGAGCGATACGGGAAAAATTGGAAATTAATCTTTGGTAATAATCGCGAGATCCAAAATTTTACGAATACAAGTCGGAGTCGTGAGGGTTTCTCCAAAATTAATTAATTAATTAATTAATTTTTTTTTTTTTTTTTTTTTTTTTTTTTTTTTTTTTTTTTTTTTTTTACCTTGACCACTAATAACATGGTTTAGAATTTGGACTTTGTTTAACCAAAATTCTCACTTGGAGAATTCGGCATAGAGTTGCTCTTTTCTCAAGAGTTCGAGCGTAAGACGGAGACGTTGTCCGTTTTTCCTTTCCGCTTGAATAGCTTAAAACATCAATTATAAGTACGGTAACGGATTTGTCTAGATAAGTTTGCATACGCGGTTCCGGAGGTCTATGAATACGGGCGGAGCCTTAGTTAAACTGAACGGCACTAAAAGAAATTTATAACTATCGTAGCGAGTTCGGAAAGCGGTTTAGGAGACATCTTCTCCCTTAACCCTCAATTGATGATAACCAGAATGAAGGTCGATTTTAGAATATACGCGAGATCCGTGTAACAGTTCAAGAGGTTGTTGATACGGGAAAGAGGATATCGGTTCTTAAACGGAAATCATTTAGTTCACTAGAATCACATATATGTGGGGAAAACATTCCCTTCCTAACGTATAGGTTTTGGGCTCCCTAGTTCTATAGATGTCAAATCAAAGTTCAAATTACCTACCCAATAAGTCTAACGTACTCCCTCCGATAAAATTTATCGATACGCAATGGTTTCCCGTTGGTCACTTGAATGGCGTAAGTAATATCTAGGGGGAGGGGTGGAGTGCAAAGAGTAGGCTCCAAAGCCTTGGATACAAAACATTTATCGATACCCGAATCGGATAAACATGAAACATAAGAGTCGTTGAGAAGGAACGTACCCGTAACTAATTGTCGTTCCGGGAATCCTATGTGTTAAGGTTGAAAGCTCATTCGCGTACATTAGGGTGGGCGTTCTTCTTGGGACATGCATTCTTAAAATGACCCAGTTGTCCACATTCAAAACAAGCACCCCTTCTGCGTGCACTGGGCACCTTTTTAGCGACGGGGGCGGCACCCTTACAACTATGGGCCACATGGCCACTTCTTTGACACTTGATGCAAAATGGTCCGCCACATTTTCCATAATGATGTTTGTGGCACGTGTTGCAAAAAGGTCGTGTTCCAGCATAATTTTTCCTGCCGCCGGGGGTGAAAGGCTTCTTGGTGGAGTCGTTGTGGTTGTGGTTGCTTGATGGAGAGGCTTCCTGTTTTCTTTTGTTGTTAACTGGTTGGGCCTCGGCCGTTGGTGCCAGCGCTTCAATTTCATCCACCGTTTTTATAAATCGGCGGGCTATCATCACAGCCTCTTGTAGGTCGGCGGGTCTTAATGGCATTACCCCGTGTGGAATGCTCTTAGGGAGGCCATCCATGTAAAACTCAACTCCTTGGGGCCCGGGAGCCCGGAGGTTTGGACAAATGGAGGTTAGTTCGGCAAACCGTTGATTATAAGCTTCGAGGTCATCTCGGGCTATTTTTAAATTTCTTGGCCCCTGTTCGAGCCTTCGAGTCTCTTCGCGCGGGAAGTATTCGGTGGTCATTCTTTCTCTTAATTCGGTCCAAGAGAGTGTAAGGGCTTCATCGATACCCACCGATTGTACATACGTGTTCCACCATGAGAGAGCAATACCGGTGAGAGTGAGGGTGGAAAACTTGACCTTATCTTGGTCCCGACAACCGCTTATACTAAAAACGGCTTCTGTTTGTTCGAACCATCGGGTGAGAGCAACCGGTCCTTCGGTTCCATTGAAAGTGGGAGGATTGTACTTCATGAAGTTTTTGTAGGAGCACCCCCCGTTTGAATTACCGACCCCATGATTGTTGTTGTTGTTGGAGAAGTGACCGGCCACTGCCTCTCCCACAGCGGTGGCTATCATTCGTTGAAGAGTTTGTTCGAGAGTTTCGGGAGGGGTATTGTGTTGACCTTGGTGAGCCATTGTTCCTTCATGACACAAGAATACCGTTGTTTAGTATTATCAATAATACTAATCGTGATGTGGAAATCAAGATAAAGAGGAAATTTTTCCTTGACTCGCCTTAAATTCTTTATGTCATAATGTCGGAACGTCCATGTGAATCACCGTAATATAATCCCGGAAATTATATTACCCTGATTTACATGTGCATTTAACATTACTTTATAAAGTCAAGATGGCGCGTCAACAAAATTTATCAACGTAAGATCAAGATCGAATACGAGTTAGATATGATAGAAGAGTTCGAGTATAAATGCACAAATAGTCAAGTAATTCCTACTTCAATCTATATGCCGGTTGTAGTCTAGATTCACCTATGTACCCTATGACTCGGGGTGAACACAAATGAACTCTAAATCCCTACAACCAAGGCTCTGATACCACCTGTAGCGACCCCGACAAATCGTCAAGTGACGGCGTCGGCTACGTGGGTCCCATTACCTGATTATAAGTCTTTAAGATAACGTTTGACCAAAATATGTCGCCTTCATTTCAAAATAAAGATTATTTCAAAGTTTACAAGAATTGTTCAACCAAAAGTTAAGTTACAACGTTATAGATACGATTGAAATCTAGGCGACACGGTTTAAAGTAAAGTCAAAAGACGCTCCATGAAATGCATGTATACTCGACATCGGATGCAAGTATCAATTAGTAAGCGGAAGCATGTTTCACATATCGTGCAAGACCTGAGAAAAACATAGAAATCTGTCAACGAAAACGTTGGTGAAATCATAGGTTTAAGTAAGTAAGTACAAGTGAACCACAAGATTTGCATCAATGAAATAATAGTAATACATTCCAAAAGTTTGTTTCACGAGCACCCAATTATCAAAGCTTAACATTCCTTCCATTGTATACCCCATCACTTAGTGCTAGAACAAACACTGATTCTCGAAAATATATTTCATCCGTAGACGGTAGCGAACCGTCAAAGATGAGGGTTGTCAACCCATATGGCCATATAACATAAGTTCTCGCTTACACCCGGCAAGTGTAACTAATGATAATCGAATTGAGGATTTTGTTCTAAACTCGTATGTAGAATGTTTGTTTTCCCGTTCTTGTGTTCACTTAGTTCAAAAGAATCGTTTATGTTTTCTCATCCCAATATAAGTTCAAAAAGAGTAAAAGTGGGACTATGATCTCACCTTGAGTGCAAGAGTTAATAAAGTACTTCAACAAGTAGACGCGTGCAAAGACAAAGCTAGTCTTGACCTAAACATATAGGCTATATCAATAACGGTAAACACAAACGGTCAAAGATGTTCAATTAGTCATATGGCTCGTTACGACTCGATTATATTAGCATGTGAATCAAATTGTCAAGTTTCATGCAAGATACTAGTAAATAATCATGTTAGGAAGATTGCATAAAAGTTTGGTTAAGTTTGACTAAAAGTCAAACTTGGTCAAAGTCAACGAAAAAGTCAACACGTTCGGGTCGGGTCTCGGACAAATTTTCTATGCTAGTTATTCATATATAAGCATGTTAAAACAAGTTGCATGTGAATTGGAGGTCTAGAACATGGCAAACATTTTTGATAAAATGGAAAAGTTGGGCAGAATCTGGACAAGGCAAATGTCGCGCCGCGGCAAGGGGTGTCGCGCCGCGACATAACACATGGTCTGGTGTCAGGTCGTTTTCAAGGTTCAAGTCTTGGTCAAAACTTCAAACAAACGCAAAACGCAAACCGCAAACAATTAGAAGACGTATCTTATACCGTTGGAAAGCTCTTTTGACAAGGAACACAACTAAACACAAATCCTCAAACAAAAACATCATTTACAACAATCGAATTCTCGTCATGTGATCAATAAACGCTCATTTCAAAGCCTCAAGTTCATCAATATGCATTTTAAGTTCCGGGAATCCAATTTACACATATGATATGCCGTTTTGAAGGTAATGAAGCATACATTACAACTAATCACTAACAATTAACATTCCATGGCATTCAAGCATCCAAAAATTCATTTCAAGAACTAGCAAACCCTAGTCAAGCAACACCAAAATCAATAATCACGTTTTTGAAGTTTCTTTGATCAATCTATATATCAACATGAAGCTAATGATGCTAGTAACACTTTTAAAACATGAACTTTAACAATCTAACAACCTTTAATCATCCAAATCAAAGATTAAGCATACAATTTTCATTTTCAAGCTAGTTACACCAAAATCAACGAATCAAGCAAACAAATCATATATTCATGTTATACACGAGCCATAGTCACTAACTAACAACATTTCAAGTAATTAAAACGAATTTAGAGAAATTTAGTGTTTTAGAAATGTTACCCAAAATCAATGAGGTTGGTATCAAATCGAAGAGGATGAAACGAGGATTCCAAAAGTACAATTTGTTTTGATGTTTGATTCCTTGCTTGAATTTGGATGATGATTGAAGATGATGAAGAATTTAAGGTTTGAGTTTTTGGTTGAGAGAAAAGAAGAAAGAAAAGAAATTAAAAATGTGGGGAATGGTGGAGAAGTAGTTGACTTAGTCAACTACTAGTGATTAGTTTGGCCATATGGCAAAAATGGTCCCTCGAGTTTGTAGTCGGGTGCGGGAATTAACCAAACGAATATTTTAAAAACGCTCGAGTAAACGGGTGACGTTATATTTAAATAACGAGGATATTATGAACGTTAGTTAATGAAGATACAAATTTAAATCGCGAAAGATATTATTTAAAAAAAAAGACGGTGTTAAAATAAATTTAACGGAAAAACGCGGGATGTTACAGTATTCGTACTCGTACAATACACGGCTTTTAGATGTATGTACTATTGGTATATACACTCCAATTATCAGCTCTTAGCAGCCCATGAGAGTCACCTAACACATGTGGGAACCTTCATTTGGGAACTAGCATGAAATATCTCATAAAATTACAAAAATATTAGTAATCATTCATGACTTATTTACATGAAAACAAAATTACATATCCTTTATATCTAATCCATATACCAACGACCAAAAACACCTAAAAACACTTTCATTCTTCAATTTTATTCATCTAATTGATCTCTCTCAAGTTCCATCTTCAAGTTCTAAGTGTTCTTCATAAATTCCATAAGTATAGTTTCATAAAAATCAAGAATACTTCCAAGTTTGCAAGTCTACTTCCAAGCTTTCTAATCCATTCCAAGTAATCATCTAAGATCAAGGAACCTTTGTTATTTACAGTAGGTTATCTTTCTAATTCAAGGTAATATTCATATTCAAATTTTGATTCAATTTCTACAACTATAACAATCTTATTTCGAGTGAAAATCTTACTTGAACTGTTTTCGTGTCATGATTCTGCTTCAAGAACTTTCAAGCCATCCAAGGATCCTTTGAAGCTAGATCCATTTTTCTCATTTCCAGTAGTTTTATCCAGAAAACTTGAGGTAGTAATGATGTTCATAACATCATTCAATTCATACATATAAAGTTATCTTATTCGAAGGTTTAAACTTGTAATCACTAGAACATAGTTTAGTTAATTCTAAACTTGTTCGCAAACAAAAGTTAATCCTTCTAACTTAACTTTTAAAATCAACTAAACACATGTTCTATATCTATATGATATGCTAACTTAATGATTTAAAACCTGGAAACACGATGAACACCATAAAATCGGATATACGCCGTCGTAGTGAAACCGGGGCCTGTTTTGGTCTGGATAATTAAAAACTATGATAAACTTTGATTTAAAAGTTGTTCTTCTGGGAAAATGATTTTTCATATGAACATGAAACTATATCCAAAAATCTTGATTAAACTCAAAGTGAAGGTATGTTTTTCAAAATGGTCATCAAGATGTCGTTCTTTCGACGGAAATGACTACCTCTTTAGTAATTGACATGTAACTTAAATTTCCAACTATAAACCTATACTTTTTATGTTTGTATTCTTAAATTAGAGTTCAATATGAAATCATAGCAATTTGATTAACTTAAAACGGATTTAAAATGAAGAAGTTATGGGTAAAACAAGATTGGATATTTTTGATCTTTTTAGCTACGGGAAATGTTTAACAAATCTATACAAATCATATCCTAGCTAACTTATATTGTATTATACATGTATTCTAATATATTATGTAATCTTGGGATACCATAGACACGTATGCAAATGTTTTGACATATCATATCGACCCATGTATATATATTATTTGGAACAACCATAGACACTCTATATGCAGTAATGTTGGAGTTAGCTATATAGGGTTGAGGTTGATTCCAAAAATATATATACTTTGAGTTGTGATCTAGCCTGAGACGTGTATACACTGGGTCGTGGATTGATTCAAGATAATATATATTAATTTATTTCTGTACATCTAACTGTGGACAACTAGTTGTAGGTTACTAACGAGGACAGCTGACTTAATACACTCAAATCTTTAAAACATAATAAAAATGGTTGTAATTATATTTTGATCATACTTTGATATATATGTACATATTTGTATAGGTTCGTGAATCGATCCGTGGCCAAGTCTTATTTCCGAGGAAGGAAATATCTGTGAAAGTGAGTTATAGTCCCACTTTTAAAATCTAATATTTTTGGGACGAGAATACATGCAGGTTTTATAAATGATTTACAAAATAGACACAAGTACATGAAATTACATTCTATGGTTGAATTATCGAAATCGAATATGCGCCTTTTTAGTAAGTATGGTAATCTAAGAATTAGGGAACAGACACCCTAATTGACGCGAATCCTAAAGATAGATCTATTGGGCCTAACAAACCCCATCCAAAGTACCGAATGCTTTAGTACTTCGAAATTTATATCATATCCGAAGAGTGTCCCGGAATGATGGGGATATTCTTATATATGCATCTTGTTAATGTCGGTTACCATGTGTTCACCATATGAATGATTTTTATCTCTATGGATGGGATGTGTATTCAAATATGAAATCTGTGGTCTATTGATACGATTTGATATATATATAGGTTAAACCTATAACTCACCAACATTTTTGTTGACGTTTAAAGCATGTTTATTCTCAGGTGAATACTAAGAGCTTCCGCTGTTGCATACTAAAATAAGGACAAGATTTGGAGTCCATGTTTGTATGATATTGTGTAAAAACTGCATTCAAGAAACATATGTCAATGTAATATATTTATATTGTAAACCATTATGTAATGGTCGTGTGTAAACAGTATATTTTAGATTATCATTATTTGATAATCTACGCAATGTTTTAAAACCTTTATTGATAAAACAAAGGTTATGGTTGTTTTAAAAATGAATGCAGTCTTTGAAAAACGTCTCATATAGAGGTCAAAACCTCGCAACGAAATCAATTAATATGGAACGTTTATAATCAATATGAACGGGACATTTCATATATATATATATATATATATATATATATATATATATATATATATATATATATATATATATATATATATATATATATATATTTACACATCAATTAATACTTTATTTAATTCTTCACCTAAACGAACGGGTTATAAGCGTAACAATGATTAAGTATGTACCTTTAGATAAGTACGGGAAAACGGGATGTTACAACTCTCCCCCACTTGAATCGGAGCGTGTCCTCGCGATCCAATCCGCATGACATGCTGGAAGATAAACCAAAACAAACTCTTCGGATTCCCACGTAAACTCGGAACCCTTTCGATGTCGCCATTGAACTTTAAAGGATCTAACTTCCTTGCTCCGCAACATTTTAACCTTCTCAATAAGGATTGCAATTGGTTCTTCCGCATACTCTAGCTTGTTGTTCAAAGTAATCTCATCTAACGGCACCCAAGTCGAGTCATCCGCAAGACACTTACGGAGATGGGAAACATGAAACGTATTATGAATCCTCGCAAGCTCTTCGGGCAACTCTAGTCGATAATAAACCTCACCAACACGGGCTAAAACCTTGAAAGGACCAATAAACCGAGGAGCTAACTTTCCCCGTTTTCGAAACCGAATAACTCCTTTCCATGGCGAAACTTTAAGCATCACCATGTCGCCTTCTTGAAACTCAATCGTTCGCCTCCCTTTATCGGCATAAGATTTTTGTCTATCTTGCATCACCTTAAGTCGATCCCGAATCATCTCAATTTTACTATTCGTCTCTAGGACCAAATTGGTACTCCCGATTTCTCGTTGTCCCGCTTCACCCCAACAAATAGGAGTTCAACACCTACGCCCATAAAGCATCTCATAAGGTGGCATTCCAATACTAGTGTGGTAACTATTATTGTACGAGAATTCCACCAATGGTAAGTGCTCATCCCAACTACCGCCGAAATCAATAACACACGCCCTTAACATATCCTCCAACGTTTGGTTCGTACGCTCGGTTTGACAGTCCGTTTGAGGATGATACACCGTTCTCATTTTCAATTGAGTACCCATATCTTCATGAAACTTATTCCAAAATCGAGACGTGAAACGAGTATCTCGATCCGAAACAATAGATATGGGAACCCCATGCCTTGATATCACCTCTTTGATAAACAACTTGAATAAAGTCTCTGACGATATCGTTTCCCGAATGGGAAGAAACAAAGCACTCTTCATCAATCAATCAACTATCACCCAAATCGTATCATATTGGGTTCTCGCCGTCTTTGGTAACTTTGTAATGAAGTCCATGGTAATGTGCTCCCATTTCTATTTCAGGAGTTCCAATGGTTGTAACTTACCGTACGGCTTTTGGTGTTCGACTTTAACTTGCAAACATGTGACGCATTGTTCAACATACTTAACAACATCACGTTTCATGCCCGGCCACCAATACTCCTTCTTTAAATCAAGGTACATTTTCGTTGCACCTGGATGAATGGAATACTTTGACTTATGTGCTTCATCAAGGAGCACTTGTCGCTAACCACCCATCTTAGGCATCCACACTCTTTCTTGAAAAGATAACAAGCCGTGCAGGTCTAAAGTAATAGACTCCGTTTGCCCCACAATTCGTTCTTCATGTTTGTTGTTAACAAAAGCTTCAATTTGAATCTCACCAAGCTTTACAAGAAAATCGTTAGTAATAATCATGCGTAACGATCCTACTCGTATCGCCGGATGTTGACTCTTTCTACTTAACGCATCCGCGACCACGTTCGCCTTACCCGGATGATAAAGTATCTCACAATCATAATCTTTTACCACATCCATCCACCTACGTTGACAATAATTCAAATCTCGTTGAGTAAAGAGATGTTTCAAACTCTTATGATCCGAATAAATCGTACACTTGACACCATACAAGTAGTGGCACCAAATTTTCAACGCATGGACCACCGCCGCCAATTCAAGATCATGAGTCGGGTATCTCTTTTCGTGTTCCTTTAGTTGTCGAGAGGCATAAGCAATGACTTTATCTCTTTGCATTAAAACACACCCGAGCCCATTTAACGAAGCATTACAATAAACCGTCATGTCTTCTACCCCTTTCGGCAACACTAACACCGGAGCTTGACACAACTTCTCTTTTAGCAATTGAAAAGCAATTTTTTGCTCGTTTTCCCAATTGAACCTTACGTTCTTCCTCGTCAACTTCGTCAAAGGAGAAGCAATTTTTGAAAAGTCTTGGATAAACCGATGATAATAACCGGCCAATCCGAGAAAACTTCGGATTTCCGTAGGCGTAGTCAGTCGTCCCCAACTCTTCACCGTCTCTATTTTCCCCGGATCTACTTGAATACCATCTTTGTTCACAATGTGGCCAAGGAATTGAACTTCCCTTAGCCAAAATTCACATTTGGAGAATTTAGCATACAACTTCTCCTTCCGCAACATCTCCAACACTTCACGCAAATGGTGTTCATGTTCCTTCATACTCTTAGAATAAACAAGTATGTCGTCAATGAACACAATTATCGACTTGTCCAACATAGGTTGGCACACTCAGTTCATAAGATCCATGAATGCCACCGGTGCATTCGTAAGACCAAAAGGCATAACTATGAACTCAAAATGCCCGTAACGAGTTCGAAAAACCGTTTTCTCTATGTCTTCCTCATGGACCCGTACTTGATGATAGCCGGACCGTAAGTCAATCTTAGAGAAATACGTTGCACCTTGGAGTTGGTCAAACAAATCTTCAATCCGAGGCAATGGATAACGATTCTTGATCGTCACTTTGTTCAACTCCCGATAATCGATGCACATCCGCATACTACCATCCTTCTTCTTCATAAATAAAACCGGAGCACCCCATGGCGAGGAACTCGGTCGAATAAAGCCCTTTTCAAGCAACTCTTGGGTTTGATTTAACAACTCTTACATTTCCGTCGGTGTTAAACGATAAGGAGTTTTAGGAATGGGGGTAGCCCCCGGAACCAACTCAATGCGAAATTCAACTTGTCTTTCCGCCGGAACACCCGGTAACTCATCCGGAAAAATGTCTTCAAATTTGTTAACCACCAGAATTTCACGAATGGGTGGTGGCTCATCACGAGTATCAACTACATGGGCAAGAAAATCCATGCCACCACTAACAAGGAAACGACGTGCCCGTGCATAAGTGCATATCGGCACAAGTCTTCTTCGCTTATCACCATGAATAATTAACTCTCCCCCACTAGGGGTCTTCACACGAATGAATTTATCATGGCATCCAATATCGGCTCTATAACGATCGAGCCAATCCATACCAACAACAATATTGAAATCACCCAAAGTCATTGGAATGAGATCGATCTTAAACGTTTCGGTAACAAACACAACATTGTAATCATTACAAACATCAACCCCTAGCACCGTCTTACCATCCGCTATTTTGACTTCTACCGGATGACTTAACTTAGCTAGTGGTTTATTTAACTTAGGCACAAATCTTGGAGACACAAACGACAAATTAGCACCACTATCAAAAAGTATCCGTGCCGGATTAGAGTTAACCATGAAAGTACCTGAGACAACTTCATTGGAATGCTTGGCCTCATCATTGGTCATCAAGTAATTTCACCCCTTTGCCGTGTCCGCCGCCTTCTCTAACCTCTTAACATGATCACCCCATAAATCGGGACACTCCGGCTTCTTATGCCCTTCTTTACCGCAATTAAAACAAGTGAGTTTGGTTGTGGATGATGGTTTCGGGCACTCACGAGCCATGTGCCCCCTTTGCCCACAATTGTAGCAAGCATAAGTAAAATCACCTGAAGCACCCTTCCTCACACTACCCACACTTTCGGAGCCCTTCTTGTGCTTCTTGTTAGAAAAGTTCGAATGACTAGTGGCTTCAAACTTCTTTTTGCCTAAGGTAAAGCCACTCTTTCTCAAGATGAGCGACTCGAAACCTTTGGCCATATCAAACAACTCATCAAAACTCTTCACCATGTTCACACTAATCTTTTCTTGATAATTTTCATTCAAGATTCGGTAAAAGTCTTCCTTCAGCATTTTATCATTCCTGACATACTCCGGGCAAAATTGAGTTTTTGACAAGTAAACGGATTTAAGAGTGTTTAAATCCATCGACTCTTGCCTCAAGGAACGCAACTCGTCCTTATGTCTAGTAAGATCGGCCGAAGTTCGATACTCTTGGAAAAACTCCGCCTTAAACTCGTCCCAAGTAAAATCCATGCATTGCTCTTCACCATAAACTTGGATTTTAGCATCCCACCACAACTTAGCATCACCTCTTAACATGCTACTACCATACCTCGCCTTTTTATCAAGAGGGTATTCACAAGTTCGAAAAGACCCCTTCATATCGGAGATCCACCGGGCACTCTTTAACGGGTCTCTTTCGGCCTCAAAAGTAGGAGGTTGAGCATCTTTAAAATTCTTATAGAAAAAGTCTCGTCTCCCGACATTGTCCCCTTGAAGGACAACTTTAATTTGCTCCTTTACTATGTTGACTAATTGCTCGTCAATCGTATCTAGAAACATTTTCTTAACATCTTCAAGGAAAGATGCATGATGACTTTTCAAAATGGCCTCAACTTTGGCCGTGAATTCGGGGTCCTCACTTGTGCCTCCATTATCGGTATCGTGTCCATTTCTCATCTTCATTCTATAAAACGGAAAAGATTAAACAATGAAACAAAAGACATGACACATATATATACACATATACATCATACCACCCCATCTTGCTCAACAATCATCGTACATCGCTCGTTTGACACGATTTGCACCCGTAACAATGGTAGCTAGTCATTGCTACGCGAACACGTTGCATTAACTCGTTAGTATAACGTCTATCTCGCTTGATGATTTCAATTACAACACAAAACAATTAGTGAAGGGTTAGATCACATAAACCTAAGCACTAACAATTCCCGATCCGACCCGAAGTCCTACAAGTCTCGCATAAAAGCGCATATACAATAAAGTCTAAGTCTAGGCACCTATCTCAAGTCACCTAAATCCCTTAGACCATGCTCTGATACCACTTGAAACAACCCAACCCGTATTCCATACGATTTTTTTTTGTAATACACATTTACGCGCCAATTAAATGATGTAAACCATTCCCCACGTTTCGTTAGAACATACAACAAGTTTAATGTTTTACACAAGGCACGAAGGCCATCAATAAATGTAATACAAGTTTGACCCATTCAGAAATGATAGTTTTAATCCAAACAACACTTCGAGCATGGTTTGGGGCTAAACTACCCAAAACGCTAGGCCAACTTCAAAAGCTTCACATTAATCCAACACGGGGAACTAGTATCCAATAACCCCCTTCCCTTTGTCTGCACCTGCATCTAAAAAGATAAACAACGAGAGGGGTAAGCTAATGCTTAGTGAGTGCAACAATTATACGATTACATGTACAACCTACTTACTTGCAATCACTTACGCATTTACCGCATGCATGCTAGCAATATAAATAATCATACCATCACAAGTATAATACAAAACCTTCCACCATACGAGCTAGCATAACAATAGCATATAGTTTAAACAATATAATATGCTACTATCCACACACAACCATGGTTAACCAATCGAACGAGGGAATGGTATTTAAAGGAGCGTCGGAGTTCATAACAACCATTAGTGCACTTAACACCTCGTACACTAACCCCACGGGTGGCATCTTAACATTTCGATACTTCACCCCGGGTGGTGTCTTAACACTTCGACACTTCACCCCGAGTGGTGTCTTAGCACATCGACACTTCACTCGTTACATCTCCCAAAGTGGCATCTTAACACATCGATACTTCACTCCCGAGTGGTGTCTTAACACATCGACACTTCACTCGCCACGTGAGAAGCGGTGTCTTAACACATCGACACTTCACAACTCATACTACACAAATAAATACATCATATATGCACGCATATAATTATTCCACTCACCTTAACACTTCGGTGGTGATTTAATGCTTCCGTATGCTTCGAGCAAAGTACCTAATACATAAGTACACATTCAATACTCAACTAGTGGAATTAACCACAATACTCACTCTTGAGCATTTAATGACCCAAAAGCATTAAATAACTTACTTACAAACAAAACCGCCCATAAATGGCCAAGACTCATACTCAATCACTAAAACTAGTGATTTAATGTCTACTAACTTTAACTAACACAAACTTAGGGTAATTCATACCCATTTCACCCAAACTAGGCCAACATTACTCTTTTGACCCATTTTAACCCTTACTCTTTCTAACTTAGTCAAACATGACCCATTTACAATTCTTTCAACATTTAACAAGTGTGGTAATGCCTAACAACACCATTAACACTTCACAAATCTCATTTCATGAGACCAAACCCTAGATTATGGCTATTAGGGTTTACTTTCATCAATCTAACCCAAATCCACCCATATTACCACCAAATGGGTCTTACAAGTTCCAAATGAACCAAACCCTAGCATAAACTAATTAAAACTCAAAACATAGAGTTAAGACTTACCAACACTATCCACTCGTAGCCAAGAACGAGGAGAACAACTTTAATTCTTGCTCCAAAGATCAACTCTCAAATCTTCACTCACAAATCTCACTTGAAATCAAATGGGTTTTTATGTTTTGAGAGTAAATGGAGAAAGAAAATGGAAAAGAAATGAATTAAATGAGATAAGTGGTGGAGATTAAATGCTCCAATCAGATCTACATGTAAAAAGGCGAATTTGCCCTTGAACCACTTATTTTAAAACAAAAATCCAGAACCAGTTCACCCAGTGGGTCGCTGCACGACCCCAATTATCGCGGCGCGGCAATTAACGTATTTTACGAGCTGTCTTAATTCACTCCTGACTCAGATTCTAGTTATTTGTCGCGGCGCGACCTTATTCTTCGCGGCGCGACATTTAAAGGAAAACTCGGCCCTTCTAAACATGCCTCCTGACTCTGGTTTGTTTGATATGCCGCGGTGCGGCAATGGTCATCGCGGCACACCATTAGGCGTGGCCTGACCATTCTCTCAGCAACAAACTAACAATTAAATATTCGACTTGTACGCTTCGTTCTCACTTCATATACACGTCTAAACTTCAACTTTTAGTCACAAGACTTGACGCTATCAAAACCCATGTATAAACTTATATATGCATGCGTTCTCAAATATATATATATATATATATATATATATATACACATCAATTAATACTTTATTTAATTCTTCACATAAATGAACGGGTTATAAGCGTAACAATGATTAAGTATGTACCTTTAGATAAGTACGGGAAAATGGGATGTTACAGAAATTTTGTTAAAACGTCTCATGTAGAGTCGTTCTCACTTATATACTTGTGTTGTGATATTGTGAATTCATATTTACCCCGTCCCTTTTTGGGGGTATGATAGAGTGGTATCAGAGCCAGCTTGTTATAGAGAACCAGGATTGCATTTTATGTGTGCCTTATGTGTTAGTTAGGTGTCTTAGCAATCTATAGGACTATAACCTTTCCTGGCTTAGCTTAAGTTCCTTTACCTGTTCATATTCATTCATATTCATGCCTTAGTTTTTAGTGTTTCCTTACTATATGTTTCTTTTTATCTTGCCCTCATATCTTTCCTTAGCATCCCTTTCGATACCCTGATTCCTTTCCTAAGATGTCATTTATGGCTTCTGAATTTCGCGACATTTCCATGTCATCTGTTACGGTCATGTACATAACATTATTGTTATAAAACGTACCGTCGTGCCTTGGTTTGTGAACCAGAAAATGTTATTCTTAACTCGTGAAAATTCTCTCCGTGCTATCCTTAGTGCGTTGGGAAAATGTTTTAGGTTAAGGATTCTGTAAAACGGAAATTAAGTTTTAAGTCCTTAGATAGTTTTCTAATAAATAAAAATTCTGTAGTTTGATCACATATCCTGACCCTATGGAGTGACTTTGGAATGGAAGTGTGAATTAGTGAAACATAATGACGCCTGATCAACATGATTATGTTACGGTAATTCACATGGAAATTCCAATATCATGATATATGGAATAGAAAGTGAATCAAAGAAAAATTTCCAAACCACTTATTCTAAAATCTCAATGTGAATACATGAAGGATAATCATCATCTGATTTGAAGATATACGAAGAATTCGTTTTAACCAAACTACCTCATACTTATGAGTACATTGACTTATTGCCGATCAAGTTACGAAGTTTCGATGGATTGTTTAGCCCCATTGAGAGCGAGAATCCTATGCTTCGATAAAACCGTTAGCATTCCTCTAGAATGGTGAAACTCTAGTCATTCAAGGTGAAAAGCGTGGTTCCAAACTCAATATCATTTCATGTATCAAAACCCTTAAGTATCTAATGAAGGGATATCAAGCTATCTTGGCTCATGTTAAGGAAGTCAAACCGGAAGAGAAACGCATTGAAGATATACCGGTGGTTAGAGACTTTTCCAAAGTATTTCCTGAAGAACTCCCTGGTCTCCCTCCCCAACGACAAGTTGAGTTTCAGATCGATTTGACCCCCGATGCTGCACCTATTGCAAAGGCACCATACCGCTTAGCTCCACCTGAGATGAAGGGATTATCCAACCAACTCCAAGAACTTTTGGAGAAAGGTTTCATCCGTCCTAGCTCGTCTCCGTGGGGAGCACCCATTCAATTTGTTAAGAAGAAAGATGGTGCGTTGAGAATGTGTATTGATTATCGAGAACTCAACAAGTTAACCATCAAGAATCATTATCCACTCCCGCGCATTGATGACCTGTTTGACCAACGGCAAGGATCAAGAATCTATTCGAAGATTGATCTTAGGTCGGGTTATCATCAATTGAGAGTCAAAGAAGCTGATGTTTCTAAGACTACTTTCTGAACTCGTAATGGACATTATGAGTTTCTTGTCATGCCTTTTGGTTTAACCAATGCTCTTGCTGTATTCATGGATCTTATGAACCGTGTATGCAAACCTTATCTTAACCAATTCGTGATCGATGATATCTTAATCTATTCCAAGAGCGAGAAGGAGCATGAGTAACATTTGTGATTGATTCTAGAGCTCTTAAAGAAGGAACAACTGTATGCCAAGTTTTTCCAAGTGTGAATTTTGGCTGCGAACCGTACATTTTCTTGGGCATGTAGTTAATAGTGAAGGAATACATGTCGATCCTACAAAAAACTCACCGCTATTCAGAAATTTTCGAGAACTAGTCTTGGATGAATTACACAAGACTAGATGTTCTATTCACCCAGGCCCTTTTGGCTGAAACTTCTTACAATATCAGCTATCACTCAAGTATTAAGGCTGCACCATTTGAGACCTCATACGGACGAAAATTTAGATCCCTACTGTAATTAAGTGTAAACTTTGCTTTAACAAAACTTTAACCGAATGGTAATTTCTAGTCAACACTTCATGTTAATTAAAGTTCATACATTTCACACCTCAAATCTTAAAGAGTGTCATGCTGATGACACATTCGTTATTCCATTGGATGATATTCGCATTGATGATAAAATGCATTCCGTTAAAGAACCAATAGAGGTTATGGAGCGTGAGCTTAAAGGCTTGAAACAAAGCTCTATACCTAATTATTGAGATCCATTGGAATTCACGAGGACGCTCCGAGTATACTTGGGAAGGTGAAGACCAGATAAAGCGGAAATATCCACATCTATTCTCAATCGTTGATGCTTCCGAGAAGTCTTCCTGAAACTTCTGGACGAAGTTTAAATTAACGGGGAGGTACTATAACAACCTTCATTTTTCCATTATGAAATGCCATAAATGCCCCTAGGGTTCATTGTTTCTTGTACGTTATAACTATGGTTGATTATCCGGATATAATAAATATAGTCACTAATACTTAAACCCTAATATTAATTAAAAACCTAACCCTACCTATTAAATACTAAACCCTAACGCTAATATAAAATTTATAATATAGATTATATGTAATAAATTAAATGTGACATTTATATAAATTAAAAAGGAGAACTAAGTAAGAATTTATATATGCTATGGACAAATAATTAAATGATTAAATAAAAAGTATTATAAATAAATGTAACTTTAAAAAAAATATATATATATATTATATAAATAGTTAAGAAATGCCGAAAATAAAAAAAATATATAATACATTAATTCGGCTATAAAGATAAAAAAAAATTAGGGGAAAGACTTAATCATTAAGTAAATTACTAATCCTAGTTTAATCCTAATCCTTGATCACCAAGTAAGTTCCTAGAATCCTAATATGATTACAATACTTCCTAATCTCCTATATAAAGACCTCATGAACTCTCATATTTTGCATCACAAAATTTAACTCAAAAACCCTCTCTTTCCTCTTGTTGTAGTCGACTAAAACAGCCCAAAAATACCGTCTACTGCAGCCCGCCATCTCACTTTAGACGACTACAATTGATAATGCTAAAAACGAACATATATTTCATAGCATTATCCCTCAAGAAAGACAAGCTTTTGGTTGCAATTGTTCTATTTACAAGTGATATTCGTTTAAATAATAAAAGGTGAAGACAAAAGACCGATTCGACGAATTGAAGACCCAAACGACCAAAAAGCTCAAAAGTACAAAGTACAATCAAAGTGGTTCAAATTATTAATGAGAAACGTCTCAAAATTACAAGAGTACAAGACGCGAAACGCAAAATACAAGATATTAAATTGTACGCAAGGACGTTCGAAAATCCAGAACCGGGACCAGAGTCAACTCTCAACGCTCGACGCAACGGACTAAAAATTACAAGTCAACTATGCACATGAATATAATATAATACATAATTAATTCTTAAAATTATATATATATATATATATATATATATATATATATATATATATATATATATATATATATATATATATATATATATATATATATATATATATATATATATATATATATATATATATATATATATATATTATATTATTTAATAAAACCGTCGGCAAACAAGAAAACAAACCTGTGTGAGCTGGAAAAGCAGGCCATGCGATCGCATGGCCTGGAAGTGTAATTTCCATGCGATCGCATGGCCCCAAATTTTGGGTCAGGTCCTATAAATTTCGCAGTTTTCAGCCGAACTTAACACATCTTTTTCTCTTCTTTCCTCTTACGTAAAAATAAATATATATATATATATATATATATATATATATATATATATATATATATATATATATATTATAATTTTAATTTTAATTTTAATAATAAGGATATGTTAGCGAATGTTGTAAGGGTGTAAGTCGAAATTCTGTCCGTGTAACGCTACGCTATTATTAATCATTGTAAGTTATGTTCAACCTTTTTAAATTAATGTCTCGTAGCTAAGTTATTATTATGCTTATTTAAGCCGAAGTAATCTTGATGTTGGGCTAAAATATTAAGACGGGGTAATTGGGCTTTGTACCATAATTGGGGTTTAGACAAAAGAACGACACTTGTGGAAATTAGACTATGGGCTATTAATGGGCTTTATATTTGTTTAATTAAATGATAGTTTGTTAATTTAATATAAAGATTTATAATTGGACGTACCTATAAATAACCATATACACTCGATCGGACACGATGGGCGGGATATTTATAAGTACTAATAATCGTTCATTTAACCGGACACGTGAATGGATTAATATTCTATAGACTTATTAAAATAGGGGTGAATTATATACAAGGAAAATTGGTGTAATTATAGTTTAAGTCCCCAATTAGTTGGAATATTTGACTTCGGATATAAGGATAATTTGACGAGGACACTCGCACTTTATATTTATAATTGATGGACTGTTATGGACAAAAACCAGATGGACATATTGAATAATCCAGGACAAAGGACAACTAACCCATGGTAATAAACTAAAATCAACACGTCAAACATCATGATTACGGAAGTTTAAATAAGCATAATTCCTTTATTTCATATTTAATTGCACTTTTAATTATCGCACTTTTATTTATTGTCATTTTATTTATCGTATTTTAATTTATCGCATTTTAATTATTGTCATTTACTTTACACTTTAAATTAAGTCTTTTTTATATTTAATATTTTACATTAGGTTTTAACTGCGACTTAAGTTATAAAATCGACAAACCGGTCATTAAACGGTAAAAACCCCCTTTTATAATAATAATACTACTTATATATATATTTATATATTTACAAATATAGTTTTAAAAATATAGCGTTAAACTTGGCTAGCTCCCTGTGGAACGAACCGGACTTACTAAAAACTACACTACTGTACGATTAGGTACACTGCCTATAAGTGTTGTAGCAAGGTTTAGGTATATCTATTCTATAAATTAATAAATAACTTGTGTAAAATTGTATCGTATTTAATAGTATTATTTTTTAAAATTTAATAGTATTTTGTACCCCTTCGCTTTAACATCAACAATCATCACCAAGAACAGCCCCTCTGCAGCCATATAAGTCGCCACTCTCCTGCAGCTTCTGCAGTCGACAGACAGCCCTCAACCACAACTGTTTTTGCTACTGTAGTAGCCCTCCAAACCGCCACCCAAACAGCCTACTGTCGCCATCTTTTTCAGCCCAATAGCTACAAAAAAAAACCCTGCAGTCGCTACTTTTTGTTGTTTTTCTGCTGCAAATCGTGACCCAGGACAGCCCCTAAAGTTGACCTGTTTTGCTGCTTGGGTTGCTGTGTTTTCTTGCTGTTTTTGCGAGCCAAGACAGACCCAAAAACTCATCTGTTTGGGTCAAGTTTCTGCTGTAAATCAGTTTCTTTTTCGGTTCATATTGCCACCCTTTTTCTTGATCTAAATCTTCTAAGGTACACCTAAAAATCCAAATTTTTATCATACTCTTTAATTTGTTTTAGTTGTTATGTTGTTTGATAACTAGTATGCTCTTAATGATCATGAAACTAGTAATATAATCAAGTATGAATAATTATAAAACTATAAACTAGTTAAATAGATAAAGTATTATGAATGAGATGTATGAATAATTAAAGATGTGAACTAGATAATATGATTAGGTATGGTTATAAATTGGTCATGGAAATAGTTGATGAGGTTAAAAGTTTATGGATAATGATATGGTTAATAAGATTTATGAATATGAATTTGGATCATGTAAGTAAAAATATAATAATATGGGATGAATATTAATACAATTAATGAGTATGATATAGGTTATGAAAATTAGATGTATTACGATAAAGGGTTATAAACTTGAATGTGATTAATAAAATAAAAAGGATATGATTTTATGTGTATGAATAAAGATTAGTGTTAATATTTTGAAAGTGGATTAGTAAAAGAATAATGATAATAACACACGTGTATGCATGCATGCATGCGTACGTATGTACATGTATATGTAGTAGACAGGCCCGGCCCAATAGGGGTGCAAGGTGAACACTTGCACAGGGCCCATAAATTCTAGGGGCCCATTTTTTATAAAAACAGCCCTTTTTTATACGTATACTAATCAAGTCATAGACTAGCAAAATGAGCTAACACATGAAAGCCTTCTAAAAAGGCCCACCAAGTGTATAAATTATTAATAACTCTCTTATTTCTTTTATAATGGTTCCTCTCTCTTTGAGAACTTCTCTCACACCGATGTGGGAACTGAGAAAGCATTAGGGATGAAAATTAGGGATGGATTCAATGTCCATTTTGAGTGTTAAATTGATAGTTGCCTACAATAAATAAGAAACTGATCCTTTTTCATAACCGCTCTCTACGTTCTTCTCAGCCTCTTACCGGACCATTCTTCCGATCTCCATTCTCTAGTCGATCATCCTCTTCAGGTTCACATCTTTCTATAAACCCTTATTTTATTTTATATCTTCTATAAATTACTACTATTTTTTATGACTTTATCATTCATCGGATGCATTTTTAACTATTGATGTTGAAATTCTGTTAGCTTTCTCACGCTATTGTGTTATCAGGCCTTATTTAGAAATTTGATTAACATATAGGGGCCATCAGGTGTCTTTGATGTTATAAGATCTAATATGCAAATGATAATTGGAAGATAATATTATTATTATTAGTATTTGCTAAGAGAATAGTTATTATCATTTTTGTTAAGAAAATTTGAAAAAAAGTTCTCCTTTGGTGAAATTGAATATCTTACCTGTTTAATGGTTGACAGAAAATTATGAAGCTTTTTTTCATTTGTTGAAAATGAATATGTTATTTATCCAATGAGTTACTCCATATAAGATTATTGTGAATTATGCTACAAATTGTCAATTAATATTTCGTAATTGCATAATGTGTGATCTTTACTCTCTGTATTGATTTTGACTAGTCAGATTCAAATATTTAAAAGTAGGTTTTTTAAAACAAAATTATGGAGTATAACATAAATCATGGCCTGATATAAGGTTTTTACTTAGAAGTCTCTTTCAATTGCTTTCAAGATGTGTGTCCTTTGTCAATTGATACAAATTGTTAATGTTAATTAATTTTTTTATGGTTAATTGATTTTTATGTTGTTGTATTTTTTAAATATAAGATACAAGAGAGACTCAAGTATGGTTATTGATTTGATGAATAGGATTAGGAATGACGCCTAAACAATCTGATCATTCGTTAGGATATTAGGGCCTTTTTTCCCCACCTCGCACAGGGCACTCAAATTCTCGGGACCGGCCCTGGTAGTAGATATACTCGTGTGTATATATGTATATATATACATGTGTCTATATGTACGTGTATGAATGAATGTATATGTACGTGTGTGTGTATGTATGAGCATGTGTATATGTATCATATATTATAGGTAATTAAAGTTTATAAGTTATAGTATAGATATATGTACCACCTTTATGCTTATATGTATATGTAACACATATATGATAAGTACATATAATATAGGTATAAACACATACATATAATACAATAATAAGATATACATATAATGTAGTATTGAACATATACATGTATGATTATAATAAAGAATAAGAATAATATTATTACTATGACATGTAAACTTATCTATATGGTAACACTTTAATTACACTAAGTATATTATCACCTATATATATATATATATATATATATATATATATATATATATATATATATATATATATATATATATATATATATATATATATATATAATAAGTACATTAATAATTCGTTATGTGTATACATCTATAACGTGAAGGTTATAATTAAAGATAACGCATAAAGACTACAAACGTCACCGCTACTTGTGGCCTAGGGTGGTCCTTGTTGCCTTATGGGAACCGCTTGTAGATTTCGAATGCCATGACTTAGATTCTGGTCAAGAATCCTGGGCGCCCGGTAACAATAGATCATTCAAGTGATTTGCATGTTAGCAACGAAGTTTGTGCGAGATTGTACAACATCTTTGTTAAGAATTATAACCCGAACATCTAAAACTATAAGCTTACTATAAGTGAAAGCTTTCCATAAATAGTAGGTTTTCAAAAATAGAAACTTTTGAGAAATATGAACTTTTCTCAAAAACCTTCACTGTTAATATAGTTTGCTATATTAATAAACAAACTTTATGTCTATTAGACATTAACTAATCAAAGGTTATATCTCTAGGTTGAGATCTCCGAACACATACACCGTTCTTACATCTTGCATGGAATTTCTTACTTGCTACTAAAGTGAACTTCATAGCCACACTTTCTACTATTTCTTAACTATTTTATAAACTTTGGGGTGAGACACATGCTTGCTTTTAAATGATTTACCATTTAGACACAAGTACCTAAACTATTTGATATGCAATTTCGTGAGACTTTTATTAAACATGTATTTATTGTTACATGTAAATCCCCGCCATAATATCGTTAATTACTGGAATTGGAATTTTGCAAGCTTAATTATTGTGAGTAGGCCTATTGAGAGTGACGTCTCTACCCATTGGCGTGATCGTCAAGGGGGTACATAATAATGATTGCCGACACCTGTACAGTGTCAGGGGTTAATGTTTAGTTCGATATTATAACTTATGGCATATTGAATATTTTGATGTTTTGAACTAAATCTTGTGGTCTAAAACTTATTATGATTGCTAAACCTATGATGTTCACTCAACCAATGTGTTGACATTTTAAGCATGTTTGTCTCAGGTGAAGATTAGCTTATGTGATGCCTTATGATGTTTAGCTAGCTGATGCATTGGAGTCCGCATGCTTAGAACTTATCAATTGTTATTTACATACGAATTTCATTATGTAAACATTATTACGTTTCCGCTGCAAAATGAAATTTTGTTAAAACGTCACATGTAGAGTCGTTCTCGCTTATATACTTGTGTTGTGATATTGTGAAGTCATATTTACCCCGGCCCTATTTGGGGGTATGACAATAAGTAGGCTTACATCAGGGATCTGTCCTTAGCCCATATCTTTTCGCTTTGATCCTAGAGGAGTTGTCTCAAAGGATACATGAGAGTATCCCACGTTGCTTAGTATTTGCCGACTATATTGTAGTAGTTTCGGATTTCCAGGATGAGCTAAACATAAGGCTTGAGCAATGGAGGACCGCCTTAGAACAAAATGGCCTACGGATTAGCAGATATAAATCGAAATAACTAAGATGTGATTCCGAGACGATCGAGGAAGAAGACAACGATATAGTGAATATTCGAATTAGGGACCAGATATTACCACCACAGGATTCCTTTACATACTTAGGTCCGATGCTTCACAAATCAGGAAGGATCGATGAGGATGTGACTCACCGTATAAAAGTAGGATGGTTGAAGTGGAGAGCAGCGAAAGGGGTTTTGAGCGACAAGAAAATACCCCTTAAGTTGAAGGGCAAATTCTTCAAGGTGGCAATCAAAACAGCCATGTTGTACGGTTCTAAGTGTTGGCCAATGACAAGGGCCCACGAGAGGAGGATGGAGGTGGCCGAAATAAGGATGCTTAGGTGGATGTGTGGTAGGACCATGCTAGATATGATATCAAATGGAGTTTTTAGGGAGAATTTAGAAGTTGGGAGCATCATCAACAAGCTTAGGGAAGGAAGACTTAGATGGTTTGGACATGTCATCAACAAGCTTAGTGATCTAGATGTTAATGTTCCCCCAGGCTCTACTTCTGCCCCTGCCGATGACAAAAAGGGGAGAAGAAATCGAAAAGGCAAAAGAAAAGAAAACAAACTGAGGGGGAGCATGAGCATGAAAAGGCTCCAAAGCAGCAGAGGAGAGATGGTGATGGTGATGGTGATAGTGATGGTAATGTTCAAGGAAAAACTGACCCTAAGCCCAACAACGCTCATACTGAAGCAGGTGTTAAGGGTGTTGGTGAATCTCAACCCAACATGCCTGCCACATCTGTGGATGATATTGGTTCTGGCAGTAAGACCAATAAAATTGTTTCTACTGAGCTGGCTGAATCTTTTGCTGTCTCTCAAACCATTGAAAGGAGACTTAAAATAAAATTTGATAGACACCAGAAGAAACAACAGGAAATCAATGATGCCTTTAACACCAAGTTTGAGGCCTATGCTGAAAAGAAGAAGCGGAAAATTGAGCATAGGAGAGGTCTCTGTGATGGTTTGGTCATATGGTCATATATTAAAATCTTAACATGACATGCATCAAAAAAAATTAATTCCATTTCAATGTATACATTGTGTACTAGGGAATGGAGAGAGTATTAAAGCTTTGGAAGGATATTTGAATTGAAGAGGAGTCGATGTCAATTAAGTTCAATAGATTATTTCACTTAGATGTTAACCTGAATTCAACAATTACAGAAAATTTTGTAAATGGATCTTGAACTTTGACGTGGCAATTTGATTGTATTGGTAGTAGAAACAAGGCTAGTTTGTTGGAGCTTCAAGCTGGAATAGAATCGATTAATATAAGAGATTGTTCGGATTAGTGAAGATGGTCTATTTCAGGTGATGGTTTATTTTTGGTCAAGCATACATGAAATCATATTGACGATAAAAGACAACCATCTATTTCTATAAATTTTAAGTGGTTAAAGATAATCCCTCGTTAAGGTCATATCTTTTTGAGGAGATTGGGCATTAATAGGCTTCCTTTGCGTTTAAATCTTTTCTTTCCGCGGTATGGAAATTAACTCTATAGAATGTTTGACTTGTCCAAAGTGTTTTTCTCACATGTTTTCTAGGTGCTCCTTCACGCAGCTACGATTTTCGATTGAGAGTTATCAAAGTCTTTAGGTGACCAAGACTGATTTTACGTAGTGTTTGGCCCTACTTTGGATGTTTGGAGCCAACGAAATTCTATATTGTTAATGCTTATCCTTTAAAAAATGTGAGATTTTCGATTCTATATGGAGGTAGAAAAGAAGTTAATGTTGTTGTCTTTGCAGTTTTTGTTATTGCTATCTTTGTTGTTGTTGTTGTTGTTGTTGTTGATGTCTTTGTGTTTGTTTTTCTTGTGTGTTGGTATTAAACAATTAAAAGCACAAATAAGTGCAGGGTATATATATCTAAACCATTTGATATCTTTGACCCCTTTTGTATTATTGCTAATTACCTATTTTTTAAATGCGAAAAAACATAATAATACTAAACGGATCCGAAGATTAACAAATACAACCGATAAACAGGTATTCTAAACAATGAGCCTTAGCCTACAAACATTCGCAATAGGCGGCAGAAAAACATTCATAAACAAATGAATTCACCAACATGGTGAAAATATATTTGAAATGAAAATACCAATGACTAACGGTCAACAAACATGAAAATCAAGTGCCGATTACACTAAAACCATTCCCACGAAGTAAACAGTCACCGGGAAGAACACCGGAGACCCACAAACCTACGAAATTTAGAGATAAACATGAAAGATGTTTATTTATTTTATCTATTTTTTTATAACAAAATTCACTTTTTATATTTGTTGAATAGATAATGTCAAACAACTTATTTAGTAAAAAATCTTTATGCTTAAGAGGTAAAAGACCTATTCTTTTTCATCAAATACTATTGCTATCAAAATGGTACTTTAATCATTAATCAATCCCTTATCTAAAAGGAATCCATGAACCGTAACTCCATTCATGCTTAGAAGGGTTTTACCACAAGTTTACGGGAGTTGATATTTGCAAATGTATTTTTGATAGATCCACTTAAATTCACTATATTACCCTTAATGATGTGATATACAAATTTTTTAATTCAAATTATTGAAAGGTATTACTGGAAAGTAACAACAAATGTTTGTAGATCTATCAAAACACATTTAAAAATATCACCTCCCCAAGTTTACAAACTTGTACACACAAGGATATCGCATTATACACCATCACTCTTCGTAAAATAAATGGCAAAGTTGTAACTTCCTAGGGGAAAAAAAAGTAACTTTCATGGAACAAAGTGTAAATTTCATATTTAATATATAACCCACTAATTCAAACCTACCTAAATTTTTGACGCGACTTATCTTTTCGTTCGGCTCGAGTTAGGTTTCACCGCCATAACCGTTTAACTCGAAATAATTTTACGTACGAAACGCAATAAATTATATTCAAATAGGAGTTTGCTCGCACTACCAACGGAGCTTTATTTCTTAGTAATAAACATGAAAGTGAATTACATTTACATTTTAGGTCCCTACATTATTTATGAACATACAAATATAATTAACATAGTATTAAATATACATGACCACCTCCGGAAGTACCATTAACAGTAGTCAGCCGACGCACTGATAACTTCATTCCGACCTCATGCTGACATCATCTTTTCTTTTATTTTATGTTGAATTTTTATCCACTTCAATTTATTTATTTTTGCGTCTATTTTTTCTTTTCTTTTTGACAATCGGATTTAATAAACGTTCCCCGCCGCGAAGCGAGGGGTCCTCAACTAGTTCCTTTCTACAATCAAATTCGTGGTAGATTTGTTGTACTGAGTCCATGCTTAAAATCATTGTACGCTAGAGTATGTGAGAGTGACCGATTGTATATGTTCGGAAAGAACCATATTATTTATCAAAAGGGTTAAATCTATAAATAACTTATATATTTTCTCAAATGTCCCGATGTCGCCCATATACTCATTTTCGTCTCTTGTCGACTATATACTTTCAAAAATTGTATCAATATAGACCACTATACTTTTTTTACCTGTAACGAAAACAATTGATGACGTGGCTTCTAAGTAGTCATGACACGTCGGTGATACATCAGAACAAAAACTGAAAGTATATAGCCTACATCGGAACACAACTGAAAGTATATGACCTATATGTAGCCATATAAAATGAAAAAAGTTAATTAATTAACTTTACCAGTTACAGCAGGTAACCGGTAACGAATGTTGACATTGGTACACTTTTTGAAAGTATATAACCGACATGAGACGAAAATAAGTATATAGGCGACATCGGGACATTTGAGAAAATATATAGCCTATTTATAGGTTTAACCCTTATCAAAATCAAATATGTATACGGTGTGCATTGTATATATATTTTATTAGTTTACGATAATGACGACAACAACAAAAAAAACTCAATCCCACAAAAGTGGAGCATGGGAAAAAAAAAGTTGTAAGGTTTTTTCTGTTCGGGTTATCCGAGAAAGACTAGTAATTCGACTCCATACTCTACTCTACGCAACTATCAAGAATACTCTCTGATTATTTCCAATCCTTCCTTGGCCACCCAAAGATTTAATCAACTGAAATGTGAACTTGTAACTTATAATGAGACAACTCTAAACAAAAATATCGACATTTTTAATGGGCTGGAAGTAATACAGTACTAAATTGTATAATGCAAATTTTGAAGAGAAAAATCAAATTCTTGGAAAACCAACAGAATAAGATAAAAAAAAGTCATGTTGCACCTAGTTTGAACCCAAACCTGTACTTGACGATTACTTTTTACAACCAAACATTCCATCTGTCCTCTGTCATTCTCATTTCGACATGCCAACGTTATTTCTACTTTTAACTCAATTGTTGCTTTACCCATTAAAATTACTTAGTGAAAATGGGAAAGAAAAAAAAAAAAAGGTAACATGCTTTTAAGCAACATATATTTCAATAGTGATTACTACCTATATATACTTTTTGTTACAATAATATTAATATGATATGATGCTATGATAGAAGATGACAATATAAAATAAATATACATTGAAGATAAAAGGAAATAAGGAATACTTATAGTTTTAAGTTTAAAATAGGTTAAAATTGATCTTTTAACGGCTCATCACCGATGATGATCAATATGAAAGAAGAAGATCGCATAACACATGATAAGAGACATGAGGTTAGAATTATTGAATTCCTGGCCACTATTTTATGTTGTATGTTCATGACCACTAGGCTACCATTGTTAGAAGTTATAGTTGTTAAGTTACATGTACCAAGTTCAAGTCACATACGGGTAAATAGGTCCGTATAATACTTCTAATTACTTTACTCGTGTAATAAAAAGCCGATTAAAGGGAGCCCTTAAAGTTTCTCATATTTTTTTACCTCGCCTCCCTCCATATATATATATATATATATATATATATATATATATATATATATATATATATATATATATATAAGAGCAAATAGGTCCGTATAATACTTCTAATTATTTTAGACAAAATTACTCCCGTCGTCCTTGAACATATATCTAAATCATTGACGTTGTTCTTAAACTTTTTTTTTTTGCTTGGGTCGTCACTAAACTTTCATAAAATAACGCTCGTCGTCCTTCCGTGTAGCTGCCGTCTCTTTTCTCTGTTAACTTGAAACATGTGCATGTCATGTGAGGGTAGTTTAGTCTTTTTATCTTTTCCTTTTAAAATATTATATTATATATTAATATTTAATATTATATCTTTCATCTTCATCTTCTTTCTATTAGAAATTTACAAAGCTTCTTAATTCCAAAATCAAACTCAAAAATCAAACATAAAAAATAGTCATAATCACCATAAACTCATATTCAAATAAAGAGATGAATTTAAACCCAATTTTAAACCCAAATTAAATCATCTTCATAAACAGTATATTATATATTATATATTATATAAATATAAATATAAATAAAAAAAACCAGTTTTTGATATTTACAAAGTTGATACCAATGTTTACGAATACTGTATATACAATATAAAAGATTCAAACCCAAATTTTGTTTCCGATGTTTACGAGTCTTTGTTTCGTTAGCAAGCATTCATGTGTTTTGTTAATTAATTATCAGAAGAAAAAAAAACAGTTCGAATGGGTACAGACTACAGATAAAACTTAAATGAATACAATTAATAATGCGAATTTTGTTATAAATTTAGGAGTTCATAACTACCTTTTTAGTAGCCTATTGCTCAATTTGTGATTACTAATAAAGAAGAAATAAGGGAGTAAAGATATTATTAAATGATGAATGTGCACATATCCTTTACAACTGAGTGCATATTTATATTACTAAAATTGTACTATACATCCGCACTCTTCAATCATTTATGTTAGGTGAAATAGTAAAATTGTGATCCAATATTGACTTTAGCATATTACAACACTCCCCCTTGGATGACAATTTTAGTTCATTATAGAGCAACTAGTACTGCCTCGTTAAAAACCTTGGTAAAGAAAAACTCAGTGGGATAAAAACTTTAGTCAAGGGAAAAAGAGTGCAGTATAGAGTTGACTCCCCCTCAAGTAGACATCGCTGAGTCGTCACATCTTTTGAACTTGCCTCATGCCAATATTGTGAACGTGTGTTTTGAAAATGGCGGTTGACAGTGCTTTGGTATAAAGATCAGCAGAGTTGTTGATTGAACATATCTCATGTTAATCTGGTTGTCTTTTACGAGATCTTGAGTATATGAGAAGAATCTGAGGTTTTCATCTGAAACTGTATCATCTAAATATTTTAAGTACAAGTTTAGCCCCTGTGATTTGTCTACAGTCTCCTTCATGGTTTGCTCAAACCCTTTTTTCAATTCCTATTCCCTTTTAGTCTTTTCTGAGCCTTACCAACATACCATTCTTTACCATCAAACTTATGACCGTTAAGACCGTCTATGTCTTTGGCGCCTCGTTAGCATTTATAATTTGTTCTGTCACTTTTGATACTCTTCTTTCATTTGTATTATGCAAGCTGCATTATCTTCATATATAGTTGTTGGTGAAGATAGTTGTTGGTCTTTTATAGCGTTCTAGTCCACAAGAATCAATAATAATTTGTGTCATTGATCTCAACTAAACACATTTTCGAGTAGTTTCATATAATGCAATTACTTCGTCATGATTTGATGATGTTGCAACAAGTGTTTGTTTTAAGAACGCCATGATTTTGTGGTACCTCCATTTAGGAATACATATCGAGTTTGAGATTTATCTTTATGAGGATTTGATGAATGACCTGCATATACATAATCAATCAAATCTTGTTTTGAAGCGTTAGAATAAAATAATTTTAAATCAGCAGTTCCTCAAGGGTATCAAAATATCTGCTTGATCCCATTTCAATGTCTTTTTGTAGGGGTTAAGCTGAACCTTGTCAACAAATTAACTGCAAAAGAAATGTCAGATCTTGTACGATTTGTAAAATACATAATAACCCCAATTGCACTAAGATATGGAACTTCTGATCTGTAAAGATCTTCATGATCTTCACGGGGATGAAATGGATCAGTGTCAATATTGAGTGATACATCAACCAATGGTTTTGTCTTTAAAAATGTTTTAAAATATTTTCGGTATAGTTTGTTTGATGTACAAGTAAACCATTAGGCATATGCTCAATTTGTAATCCAAAGGCAATACTTGTTTTTTTTTTCTTTTAAGATCTTTCATTTATTTTTTTATTTTTTTAAAGTTGAATGATTTCATAGATCTCGTTATTTGTTCATGTGATGTTATGATCATTCACATAAACAACTTACAATCACATATCCGGACATTGTTTTCTTAATAATAACACATGTTCAAATAAGATTATTTATATACCATTTTTCTTATCAAGTAATCACTTAATCAGTTATATTATTGTATCAACCCATATAAAAATCTTTGTGATTCAATGGAATACATTTCTTTGGGTTTTGCATTAGATGTTTCTGATACCTTAAACCCTTCATGGATATTCATGTATATATCACTATTAAGTGATTCATTTAAATAAGTAGTAATAACATCCATGAGATGCATTTCTAAATTTTTAGAAACTGTTAGGTTGATTAAGTATCTAAAAGTAATTGCATCCATAACAGGAGAATAAGTTTTCCTCATAATCCATTCATGGTCTTTGAGAGAAATCTTGAGTTACAAGTCTAGCTTTATCTTGTAACTTCATTTTTTCTCATTTCTTTTTCGGATAAAAATTCATTTTTTATCTCATACGTATCACATCTTTAAAAGTGATAACGATTAATCAGAAAACTTTTCTTTTATTGAGCGATTCTAATTCAGCTCATATTACTCCTATCCATTGAGTCCAATCATGTGTATTTTGACATGCAATGACAGATTTTGGTTCCAAATCATCATCTTTATTCATGATGTCATTGTAAGATTATATGAAAAATCAATATTTGTCATTTTATTTCGGTTCCATAATATTACATAAATTATTTCAATTTATGTATTTACATCGTCAATATCCTCTGTAGAAGGAATATTGATTTTCGGTTCTTCTTGAACACCTTTTTTTTTACCTCATTATCAGCTGATTTTCCTTTTCGAGGATTTTTATCTTTGGAACTAATTTGTCTTCCACGTTTCAGACGTGACAAAAGACTCATGATGACATTATTGCCAGCTTTTGGAATTTCAATTCTTACTAGAGCATTTACTGCTGATATATATGATTTAGTCACTATTTTTGCATCTGTAAATGCATAGGTCAATTTATTCGTAAATTCTTGCATATGCATTTTTTTTTAATTTTTGTTTATCATTCTTTTGTGCGAGTATCAAGATACCTTAACTGATGTTCACACCATGAAACATCATTTTCTTTATTTTTTTATTTCTCCCCCTTATCTAGGGAACATTGTCTCATTAAAGTGACAATCAGCAAAACGTGCCGTAAAATATCACCCGTCATGGGTTCAATATATCTTATGATTGAAGATGTTTCATATCCAACATATATTCCCATCCTTCTTTGAGGACCCATTTTAGTGCATTGTGGCGGTGCGATAGGAACATAAACCGTACAACCAAATGTTCTAAGATGGAAAATATTTGACTCTCGACCAAAATTAAGTTGGTAATGGAGAATATTTATGACTTGCACTTGGTTTAATGCAAATTAATATCGTATCATGTAAATTTACATGTCCCCATATAAATATTGAGAGTTTTGTACTCATTACCAATTATCTAGTTATTAGCTGCAAGCGTTTATCTATTGATTCAGCTAAACCAATTTTGTGTATGCACATGAGCAACTGGATGTTCAACAACAATCCCTGTAGACATATAATAATCATTAAATGCTTGAGATGTTAACTCACCAGCATTATCAAGTCTTATTCTTTTAATGGTGTAATCAGAATAATGTGTTCTCAATTTAATAATTTGTGCAAGAAACTTTGCAAATGCCATATTATGGCTTGATAACACACAAACATGAGACCATCCGCTAGATGCGTCTATTAGAACCATGAAATATCAAAATGGTCCACATGATGGATGAATTGGTCCATATATATAACCTTGAATTCTTTCAAGAAACATTGGTGATTCTTTCTCAATATTCTTTTCATTAATCACCATATGTGCTTTTCATTAATCACCATATGTGCTTTTCATTAATCACCATATGTGCTTTTTCATTAATCACCATATGCATTTTTCATCATATATCCTTTTCACCATATGCGCTTTTAATCATATGCGCTGTGCTTTTCATCATATGCACTTTTCATCATATGCGCTTTTCATCATATGCGCTTTTAATCATATGCGTTGCGCTTTTCATCATATGCACTTTTTATCATATGCGCTTTTAATCATATGCGCTGAAAAGACCCGTCCATATACAGTATAAACGATTCACAATAGTTGATTACATCGCGAGGTAATTGACCTCTATATGATACATTTTACAAATATTGCATTCGTTTTTAAAAGACTATAATTGACTTAGTAATAATCTTGATGAACTCAACGACTCGAATGCAACGTCTTTTGAAATATGTCATGAATGACTCCAAGTAATATCTCTAATATGAGCAAATGCACAGCGGAAGATTTCTTTCATACCTGAGAATAAACGTGCTTTCAAGTGTCAACCAAAAGGTTGGTGAGTTCATTAGTTTTTCATAATCAATTATTTTCAATAATATAATAGACCACAAGATACTCATAATTAGAAAACAATATGTGCAGGTCTATTCCTGCTGTAAAATCATTCATATGAAGAACACCAGAACCTTTCAAACAACTCACCAACGGTAGCTAATGTGTAGTGCAATGACAAAATCATCTCACCGTGGTAGTTAATACAATATAATTCTTACAACGGGGGCTAATGTGTACGCAATACAAAATCATCCCTCCGAGGGTAGCTGAAACGGGGGCTAATGCGTACGCAATGCAAAATCATCCCTCCGTTACCAACTACAAAGTCGACTATAATACAATACAATACATCGGGGGCTAGTGCGTGCGTGCAATGCAAAATCATCCCGCCGATGGTAGTTAAAACGGGAGCTAATGCGTACGCAATGCAAAATCATCTCTCCGTTAACTACTAAATTGTAACTCTGAATCCAAATAATTCTATCATAGAATGTAGTTTTGAATATTTGTGTCTATTTCGTCAATCATTTATAAAAGCAGTTCATGTATTCTCAGTTCAAAAATATATCTCAAAAGCATTTAGGAAACAGTTATAAAAACAGCGCATGTATTCTCAGTCACAAAAATGTAAAGAGTAAAAGGGAATCAAATGAACTCACAATATTGTATTTTGTAGTAAAAATACATATGACGACATTGAAAAATGCAGGTTTGGCTTCGGATTCACGAACCTATATTATTTGTATATGTATTAATACACATAATCGAAATTGAATAAGGTTTTATATATATAACTTATTTATTATATCATTTTTTTATATTAATAATATACTTATGTTTCATATATTACTTATATATATATAAAAATATTTTGTTATGTTATATGTATTAAATATATATATATATATATATATCATTTGTTTATCAACCAGTAGTTCTAATTATACTAAGTTAATATTAGTAATGATAAATATAGTGATAATAACATTAATAATATACTTATGTTAATAATAATAACTCTATTATTTATAAAGTGGTATTAATACTAACATTTATGAAAATACTAATAAATTGTATCATTTATACTAAGATTAATAATAATAACAATAACTAATAATAATAACGATAATATTAGAAATTTTAATAATATTTATAGTAATAATAATGTTAATGGTATTAATAATTCTACTCTTAATAATAATAATATTAATAATGATAATTGTACTAAGATAATAGTTTTAATTATATTGATACTACTAATATTACCATTTATAATATTTCTAATAATAATTCTAATAATAATAATAATAATAATAATAATACTAACAATGGTAACTATAATAATATTAGTAATGGTAATAATAATTATAATAATTAATGATAATACTAATTTTAATAATAACAACTATAATTATAATCATAACAATAATACTTATTCTAATAACAAAGATATTAATAATAATAATGATAATAGTAATACTAATAATACTTATAATTTTAATACATGATGATAATCATAACATTCATAACAATTAATAATAATAATAATAATAATAATAATAATAATAATAATAATAATAATAATAATAATAATAATAATAATAATAATATTAATAATAATAATAATAATAAAAATAATAATAATAATGATTTTTGAAATGAAAAACTACCTCAAAAAGTGTTAGAAAAATTTGTTGATACCAGCAGGTATCGAACCCGAGACCTCCTGAATACCAAACACCACCCAAGACCATTACTCCGTAACAATTTATCTTGAATTAAACACCACAAGATTTAATATAACCGGTTTTATTTTTCCCTCTCTTCTCACCTTCTTCTTCAACACAGTGTTCGACCAGGAAACCCAAAACCAAATCCAACTTGACAGCTATTAAAATGTTTTGATTTAGGATTTAAATTTCGAACCATATTAACCTGCTATAAGTGTTTGATTAATAGAAAAAAAATAGAACATGAACAGACACTGTATGTTCGCAAAAAATATTATGAACTCGACATCCAATTTTGAATTCACAAATGTTTTAGCTAAAACTTATAACATGAAAGATACCTTAAATCCTTTATAGAAACTTCTAAAACCCTCAATTAGACTTAAATCTTAATAGCAAACTCCAATTCGATCAAAGAAGAATGGTTGACTTTTTGTATTAAGAACTTTGACTCTAAAATTCATATTTGTTTTAAGGAATTGAAACTTCAAACTTTACAGAAAGATCGATTAGAGTAAACCTAACAAAACTACATTAATACATTTTGAAAATTTGAACGAAATAGACCTTTTTAAGAAAATGAAACACGAACAGAGGCTTAACTGGGTTTCTTTCTGTTTTTGGGTTTTTAATTCAATAATTTACGGCTGTAGATACTGTAATTGATAATGAAATTGAAGAGTAGTATGACTGTGATAAAAGCAGGTAATACTTGTTTGATTTAAAGCTCAATGATGTCGACAAGAATATTTCGCAGGTACAAGAAAAATAAAAAAAATATAAAGTGAGTGTGACCTTCAACAGATTTCGTTGGTTTCCTAGAGTTGAATTCGTAATTATCAGAGACAGAAAATAAAGCTTGACAGCAACTTGAAACTGAATCAGATTCTGATTGCCAAATCCATATATATATACGATTTTTACATATTTAATATTAATAAATAATTAAATAGATAAATAATAATAGTAATATTATTAATAATAATAATTTTATAAATAATAATAATTATTAATAATAATATTATCAATAATGTTAATGATAATAATTTATAACAATAAAAATGATATTATTAATGAATATATCAAAATGTTAATATTGATTTTTATTTTAATGGGTATTTATAATAATAATAATAATTTTAATAATAACTAAAATCAAAATTTTTACCCCTAATTACAATAATAATGATATCACTAATAATAAAAATAATATTAGTAATTAAATGTATCCAATTTCATATATATTTTATATATACATATAATAATAATATTGACATTGATATTACTAATAATAATGAAAGTAATAACATAAATACTAATATAACTACTATAATTTAATTTGTAATTTCATATATTAATATTACATCTTACTAATTTTGTAATATCTAATAATTATATTATATGTAATACATATAATATTTATATCTTTTATATATACTTTAATCATAATACTTCTTTATAGAAATCATATATATATATATATATATATATATATATATATATATATATATATATATATATATATATATATATATATATATATATATATATATATATATATATATATATATATATATATATATATATATATAGTGGTAGGATCAAGAGGGAAGTAACCAATCGGGGGGAAGCGGGGGAAGCAAAAACTTTTTTTTTTCATTTTTTGAAAAAACTTTGTTCACGAACATTATAGATGGGATGAAAATATGAACATTTAGTAGAGATACTTTGTGATAAATGTTTTTATTTTGGCGGAAAAACGCTCGAAGAAGTAATATATAACAATTATCGTGTTTTTCGAGCGTATGTTGAGGTTTTAGCTATTGGGGTTTAGATATTAGGGTTTAGATATTAGGGTTTATAGGGTTTAGATATTAGGGTTTAGAAATTTAGGGTTTAGGGTTTAGATTTAGGGTTCAGATTTAGGATTTAGATTGAGTTTTTAACACGAACGGTTTAGAGTTTAGGGTTTAGAGTTTAGGGTTTGGTGTTTTGGGTTTATGGAATAAACCCAAAACACCAAACCCTAAACCCTAAACCCTAAACCCTAAACTCTAAATCGGGATAAATTTTACTTCACAAAACATGGAAAAAAACGTTCATATTCTTCACGAACAATATTATCTTGAATGTTATTTTTGTCGATCGTTTTCCTGCCTAAATAATAACATTCATCACGAAGTGTCTCTTCTAAATGTTCATATTTTCGTGTGATCTTGATGCCGGAAAAAAAAAATCCAAAAAAACGAAAATTTTTTTTTTTGCTTCCCCCCGATTGATTACTTCCCCATTGATCCTGTCCTTATATATATATATATATATATATATATATATATGTGTGTGTGTGTGTGTATGTGTGTGTGTGTGTGTGTGTGTTTTAATATTTACTTAATCATTCTCTTTATTATTTTACATCTTTAATTCAAATGTTTATTTCTAGTACTTAAATAATATTTTATTTCGAATTATATTTCCAATCATTATGAATATATGTATCTTTTTACAATTTGTTGTTCGTGAATCATCGGGAACTGTCAAAGGTCAACTGAATATATAAACAGAGTTTCAAAATTTTCGAGACTCAACATTACAGACTTTTCTTATCGTATCGGAATCATATGAAAATTAAGTTTAAATTTGGTCGAAAATTTCCGGGTCGTCACAGTACCTACCTGTTAAAGAAATTTCGTCCCAAAATTTGAATAAGGTCGTCATGGCTAACAATAAAAATATTTTCATGACGAATATAAGTTGACAAATAGAGTTTTATCATTATTGATTAATATAGATAAAACAATTTGATTATATGAAGCGTACGAGTGAAGCTATCACAAAAGAGTGAAAATGAGTAAGTGAAGATTTGACTTAACCGGTGACGTAGTCACGGTTGTTTTCTGGAATTTAAGGGATTCAAAAGAAATCTTTGAAATCTAAATAAGATCTGATTCATCGGGATTTAAGAAAATTAGGATCTTCTTAGGTTAAATACAATAATCTGTTTCGATTGCTCTGTCGGATATTTCACTATAAATCCTCCTCTCCATTTCCTTTATATTTTGGAGTTCCATCCTTTTGTTTTTCTCTTCCTGACTTTAAGTCAAGCGAATAATGATCCAGAATTCGTAGGTATAAAGTTTCGAATGAACATGACTAATGTTCTAAGAAAGATTGTAACAGCACGATCTTGATTGGTTAAATTACCAGAATTCAAGAGAAAAGACAGAACTATCAAGATATTATGTTCTTGATATGTTTATATATTAGATAGAATGTAATAGTCGTGTAACATGGCACATGATGACGTTATAGTCTGTGAATCATCACGTTTCATTAGAAACTCAGCATGACTTACTGTAATATAATCACATTGATCAAGTGTCATTATATTATACTAACTCATGCATCAATTCCTAACACTACTTCAAAACATTCATAATTTAAATTCGAATTTTTTTCAAAATTTTAGAAACTAAAACAGTTTCTTTTATGATATAACACAGATAGAGCTGAGAGATAATTAATATCGGACAAGAATATTTATGAAGATATCTTCAGAAATATTGAGGATATTAATAAAGAAAGATACGATGATATCTTAGGATTTTAGAATCAAATTGTGATGAAGAAATTCATTCACGATGATTTAGAGCGATTAAGGAGTAAGGTATTCGCTAAAGATTTCATCAGAAACAAAATCATCAGGTTTCTTTAAATACAGGGTTTGGTCCTTGTATTTGTCCTTGGTCTCCTTCTGAAATGTCCCGTTCATATTGATTATAAACGTTCCATATTAATTGATTTCGTTGCGAGGTTTTGACCTCTATATGAGACGTTTTTCAAAGACTGCATTCATTTTTAAAACAACCATAACCTTTATTTTATCAATAAAGGTTTTAAAACATTGCGTAGATTATCAAATAATGATAATCTAAAATATACTGTTTACACACGACCATTACATAATGGTTTACAATATAAATATATTACATCGACATATGTTTCTTGAATGCAGTTTTTACACAATATCATACAAACATGGACTCCAAATCTTGTCCTTATTTTAGTATGCAACAGCGGAAGCTCTTAGTATTCACCTGAGAATAAACATGCTTTAAACGTCAACAAAAATGTTGGTGAGTTATAGGTTTAACCTATATATATTAAATCGTATCGATAGACCATAAGATTTCTGATGTCAAAGCTAAGGGGTATAAAATACTATTAAATTTTAGCAGGAAATACTATTAAATACGATACAATTTTACACAAGATATTTATTTATTTATTGAATGGATATACTTAAACCTTGCTACAACACTTATAGGCAGTGTACCTAATCGTACAGTAGTGTAGTTTTTAGTAAGTCCGGTTCGTTCCACAGGGAAAATCTTTTAATCAAAGCTTAACGCTATATTAGTTTTATTTTATAAAAATACGAATATATATATAAGTAATATTATTATTATAAAGGGGGGGTTTTTACCGTTTAATGAGCGGTTTGTTGATTTTAAAACTTTAGTCGCAGTTAAAATAAAATGTAAAATATTAAATAAATAAAAGACTTAATTTAAAGCGTAAAGTAAATAACGATAATGAAATTGCGATAAATAAAAGTGCGATAAAATAAACTTGCGATAATTAAAAAGTACGATAATTAAAATTGCAATTAAATACAATAACAATAAATAAAAGTGTGATAATTAGAAGTGCAATTAAATATAAAATAAAGGAAATTAAATATGAAATAAAAGAATTATGCTTATTTAAACTTTCTGTAATCATGATGTTTGACGTGTTGATTTTAGTTTTATGCCCATGGGTTAATTGTCCTTTGTCCTGGATTATTTAATATGTCCGTCTGGTTTTTGTCCATAACAGTCCATCAGTCATAAATATAAAGTGCGAGTGTCCTCGTCAAATTATCCTTATACCCGAAGTTTAAATATTCCAACTAATTGGGGACTTAAACTGTAACAAGATTTTAATACTTTGTTTAATAATTATGCCAAGTGTCCTTGTACATAATTTCACCCATGTTTTAATAATTCTAGTGGCTATTAATCCATTCCCGTGTCCGGTTAAATGAACGATTATTCGTACATATAAATACCCTGCCCATCGTGTCCGATCGAGTGTATATGGTTATTTATAGGGACGTCTAATTGTAAATCTTTATATTAACATTAACAAACTATCATTTAGTTAAACAAATATAAAGCCCATTAATAGCCCATAGTCTAATTTCCACAAGTGTCGTTCTTTTGTCCAAACCCCAATTATGGTACAAAGCCCAATTACCCAATTTTAATATTTTTAGCCCAACATCATGATTACTTCGGATTAAATAAGCATAATAATAACTTAGCTACGAGACATTAAATTAAAAAGGTTGAACATAACTTACAATGATTAAAAATAGCGTAGCGTTATACGGACAGAATTTCGACTTACACCCTTACAACATTCGCTAACATACCCTTATTATTAGAATTAAAATTAAAATTAAAATTAAAATATAAATATAAATATATACTACGTATATATTGAGAGAGAGATTAAAGGATGGAAAAATAGTGCACCAAAGCTCGATTTTTATAGGCCTGTGATCTGGAAAAGGGGCTCATGCGATCGCATGGATTTATGCCTTCCAGGCCATGCGATCGCATGGCCAGCTGGGGAGAGCCACTTTTGGTTGTTTTCTTCTGCCGATGTTTATTTAAATATAATATAATATATATATTAATTTTAAGAATTAATTATATATTATATTATATTCATATGCATAGTTGACTTGTAATTTTTAGTCCGTTGCGTCGAGCGTTGAGAGTTGACTCTGGTCCCGGTTCCGGATTTTCGAACGTCCTTGCGTACAATTTAATATCTTGTACTTTTCGTTTTGAATCTTGTACTCTTGTAATTTTGAGACGTTTCTTATCAATAATTGGAACCTCATTGATTGTATTTTGTACTTTTGAGCTTTTTGGTCGTTTGCGTCTTCAATTCGTCGAATCTGTCTTTTGTCTTCACCTTTTATTATTTAAACGAATATCACTTGTAAATAGGACAATTGCAACTAAAAGCTTGTCTTTCTTGAGGAATAATGCTATGAAATATATGTTCGTTTTTAGCATTATCAAATATTCCCACACTTGAGCATTGCTTGTCTTCAAGCAATATAGTCTTGAAATACTAGAATCACTTCTTTATTCTTCACACTTTGTACATCAGTGATTTCTTTACGGCGGTATAAACAATGGTAGTAACGATGTGGTTTACAGTCCCACATGACTATAAAATTTAGATAAATTAAGGAAATTGGATCTTTATGAAAATATTTGATCTTTTGAAAATTAAATCTAGTTTTTACCCTAGATAAGTTTTCCGAAATAACCCTTCACCGGTGTTTGCAAAATATTTTTGTGGGCTTGGTGGGTTTCAGATTTGAAAATTTTAGCTCAAAACTTGTGGTTTTGTGTCACCCATTTGCTAACCTTGTATTAGGAAAGCAACACATCCAGTATACTTTCTCCGTATATTACCTTTCGGTAAACTACCGTCCGGTTATAAAGGAAAGCGTTGAACAAGCAACTGTTAAGGCAATGTCCCCTGACATGCTTTTAATTATGGTCTATAACGTGTCGGACGCAATTACTATCCTTTGTAGGAGCAATAGTAAAGCTCACCCTTATGATTTTTCGGTCTGGCACAAGGTCCTGTCTTCGACCATGCTATGCAACCACCGTTCTTACGGTTGACACCCGATTTGGTTCAGATGACCTAATGAATTCCAGGTGAATTCCTAGGATTTTACGTTCAATGGTAATGAACGCATTGAAAATGGGTTTTCAGAAAACAAATCAGTTTATAATTTGATCAAAATATTTTCTCGTTCAAGCTCGAGTTTAGATATCATTGAATTCCATGAGTTTGAATTCTCAATCTTTAAGGTCAATCTCTAGGATTGAGTAATATCAGGCTTAAAAGCTTATTTTTGATCTTTTAAGGAGATTATCCTTTCTGGGGATCTGATTTATTAGTCTTATCAAGCTAATTTGCACGGTGCCCCCCATTGTACGAGATAAATCCTTCTCATGGTTAGGATAAATCTGACCACTTGGCGACCCTGTTTTATGCTGAGGTCCGTGGATTTCCTGCTGATTTTAGAGATGACTTTTCTAGATTTTTCATCAACCTACAGCTGGTATGGACGACAACTTCATGACCTAAATCAAGAAGCGCGTGTCTTTTTTGAAAGACTTTACTTCCTTTTAACGATGGAATTGATTCATCGTGTAGATCCATCTCTTCTTTTCTTTCATCGGGTAAAATAGTTAATTATCGTCCAAAACAAAAGTATTTTCAATTATTTGTACAAAAGTATGTGATATGTATTTTGAATAACTCGGTGAAAATTTCCCACACTTAGCTTTTATTTTCCTTTTTATTGTCCTCTATTCCATTTTAAATTAATTTTAACATTTTCGTTTGTTTCTCAATTTATGTCCTTTCCGAGGTAACAATAATTTCGGTGTTAACACCTAGTTTTATCGTTCATAAATATGTATAAACATGATTTTGAGTTCATTTAATTGAAAATTTTGAAAAATTTTACTAGAATTGGGTAGTCAGTATATAAGACTAGGGCTGTTCTTTATTATCAGAGAGCACTAGATTCTAATACAACTACTGCTTTACTAGTATTTTTAATGGTAACCAAGTATTTAAAGTAAAAATTTTAAAAATTCGAAAGAATTTAACCCCTTCCCACACTTAAGATCTTGCAATGCCCTCATTTGCAAGAAATTAGTAACAATTTAAATTATTGAGGGTGATTAGCGTAGAAATGATTAAATTTTACCAAAGTTTCCAAACATATTGGCTTTTTTTTTTAAAAAGGTTATAATTTCTAAAACATATATTAATAAAATTTTAAAAATTTGTTTTTTTAGCAGCGAGGGCGTTTCGGATCGTTGTCCTAGTCCGTCCCTCGACAAAATTTTAAAATTCGTCAATTCAAAGCGTGATTTTTAAAAGTAAAGATTTTTTTTGGGTTTTTTAATGTTTTTGGCATACTTTAATTCAATAAGATTAAAAATAATGATAATAAAAGTTCTCGCCCCTCCCTCGGGTAAAGCAATTTCGGCTCAACGACCTAGTCTTCAACTCACGACGAATTTTAAAAATCATATTTTTAACTTAGCGAAATAAAGTAAATTTTTGTTTTTAAATTCACACCAAACTTAAATTTAAAATGCATAAAATTAAAAATTCATATTTTAAAAATTAAAAATTCACACCAAACTTATATTATATTTTTGTTTTCATACAAACTTATATTAAAAATATTAATTTTTTAAATATTTACAATTTTAAATATATTGATTTTACAAAGTTCAAAATATTAATTTAATATTTATATATTAATTTTAAAAACATGGTAAAAAAATAAAATTAAAAATCTTTTTGGCTTTTATCCCACTTTAATCAATCAAATATTATCAAAAATATGCGCCCCTCTTTTCGGTAAAGTAATTTCGGTTCCATGACCTAATTTAACTCATGACGAATATTTGAAATATTTTGGGTTGATTGATTAAAGATATTTATACCTTAAGAATAAACGTTAAATTTCACAGTGATGTAATAAATTTTTGTATGATATCAATAATTTCGGTCGCCAAACCTAATTTTATTCAATACCAATTTAATACTTTATAGCGAACAAATTAGCGTTTATTATCAAAAGGTTAAAAATAAAAATAAAAAAATAAAAACTGTACAGACTTACCTGTGAGATAGTATTCTTAGTTATATGATCTATCCCATTCATAAGATAGTCGGTTTAACTGGTTTTCCATAGCTACATAGGCATAACCTCGAGCATTCAGTGTTTTTTCTTCTAAACATATGAACGGTCCGTCTCTGCATAAAGTAACAAATTCGGTATTTGAATAGGTTTGATTATTTGAACATTTACCTCCATGTGACCATTTTCCGCATTTATGACATCTTTCAAGGTGTCTTGCTCTTCTTTTCGCTGCGGATTTTGATTTTCCTTTACCAAATTGTAACTTATTATCTTCGCATCTGGATTCTTTTCTTACTCCGTCCAATCTTTCTCTGATTACTGATACTATTTCACTCGGAAGTGTGTCATTATTACGTTTAGTGATCAAAGCGTGTAGCATTAGACAATGGTTTAGTTCACAGGCAGTCTTCATTTCGTAAAAACCTAAAAAAAATAAAAATTCAGAATGGGGGGAGAAGACTAGTTCTTTAGGGTCTGCTAGGGAAAGATCATTCAGGTTCCATTTTCGAGAACTACACGAAAACAGACAATCTAACTCTAACAGAAATACATAAAATCCTTAAAAGACTTGATTCTCCTCACACTTAGTTAGCTGTGGTATCGAAATTGTGATTAACTTTATTGTCGACTTCCATCGGACTATCTATGTAATGTTTAACTCTGTGACCATTAACTTTAAATTCAATTCCATTTGAATTTATTAATTCTATCATTCCGTATGGGAAAACTCTTTTGACTATGAATGGTCCAGACCATCTTGATTTCAATTTTTCAGGAAATAGCTTGAATCGTGAATTGAAAAGAAGAACTCTATCTCCTTCTTTAAATTCTTTTGAACTTCTGATTCTTTTATCATGCCATTTCTTCGTTCTTTCTTTATAGATTAACGAATTTTCGTATGCTTCATGTCTTAATTCTTCTAATTCGTTTAGTTGACTTAATCGTAGACGTCCAGCTTCATGTAAATCAAGATTACATGTCTTCAAAGCCCAAAATGCTTTGTGTTCAATTTCTACTGGAAGATGACATGCTTTTCCGTAGACGAGTTTAAAAGGTGTGGTTCCAATTGGAGTTTTGTAGGCTGTTCTAAAAGCCCAGAGTGCATCCTCCAATTTAATGGACCATTCCTTCGGATTTGATCCTACGGTTTTCTCTAGAATACGTTTTAAAGCTCGGTTGGTATTTTCAACTTGTCCACTTGTTTGTGGATGATATGCGGTGGAGATTTTATGAGTTACTCCATATCTTTTGAGAACTTTCTCAAGTTGATTATTACAGAAATGAGTACCCCGATCACTTATTAAAGCTTTCGGTGTTCCAAACCTTGCAAAAAGACGTTTTAAAAAGTTGACTACAACTCGTGCATCGTTAGTTGGGAGAGCTTGTGCTTCCGCCCATTTAGATACATAATCAATGGCTACGAGAATATAGAGATTATTATGAGATTTTGGAAATGGACCCATAAAGTCAATACCCCAAATGTCAAATACTTCACATACTTGGATGACATTTTGTGGCATTTCATCACGTTGACTTATTTTTCCGGCCCTTTGACAAGCATCACAGGATTTGCAAAGAAGGTGTGCGTCTTTGGAAATTGTAGGCCAATAGAATCCAGCATCATAAACTTTTCTTGCTGTTAGTTGAGGCCCATAGTGCCCTCCTGTTGGTCTTGTGTGACAATGGTTTAAAATTTTACTAGCTTCATCTCCGAATACACATCGGCGTATTATTCCATCGGGACAACTTTTAAACATATGTGGATCTTCCCAAAAATAGTGTTTTATATCACTGAAGAATTTCTTTCGTTTTTGGTACGATAATCCTTTTTCAAGGAATCCACATACTAAGTAGTTTGCATAGTCTGCAAACCATGGTATTTCATTATAATCTATCTTCAATAGATATTCATCAGGAAAGTTGTCTTGTATGGCCGATTCATTTAGAACTTCTAATTCAGGATTTTCAAGACGAGAAAGATGATCAGCGGCGAGATTTTCTGCTCCTCTTTTATCTCGGATTTCAATATCGAATTCTTGTAAGAGTAAGATCCAACGGATTAATCTTGGTTTGGCATCTTGTTTCGAAAATAAGTATCTAAGAGCAGAATGGTCGGTATAGACCACCGTTTTTGCTAGAACGAGATATGAACGAAATTTGTCAAAAGCAAAGACAATAGCAAGGAGTTCTTTTTTAGTAGTTGTATAATTTGTTTGTGCTCCTTGTAACGTCTTACTAGCATAATATATAGGTTGAAATCGTTTTTCAATCCTTTGTCATAAAACGGCTCCCATTGCAAAATCACTTGCATCACACATTAGTTCAAACGGTAGATTCCAATTTGGTGTTATCATGATCGGCGCATTAGTGAGTTTCTCTTTAAGAATATTAAAAGATTTGATACATTCATCTGAAAAGATGAATGGAGCATCCTTTTCTAGGAGTTTATTCATAGGAGTGGCAATTTTAGAAAAATCTTTTATGAAACGTCGGTAAAAACCGGCATGCCCTAGAAAACTCCTAACTCCTCTAACATTGGTGGGATGTGGAAGTTTAGCAATTACATCTACTTTAGCTCTATCCACTTCAATTCCTTCTTTTGAAATTTTATGTCCAAGAATGATGCCTTCTTTAACCATGAAATGGCATTTCTCCCAATTAAGAACTAGATTTGATTGTTCACATCTAATAAGCATTCGTTCAAGATTAGCTAGACATGATTCAAATGTATCACCGAAGACTGAAAAGTCATCCATGAAAACTTCCATGCATTCTTCTATCATGTCGTGAAAAATCGCCATCATGCACCTTTGAAAGGTTGCAGGGGCGTTGCAAAGTCTAAATGGCATGCGTTTGTAAGCAAAAGTACCATAAGGGCACGTGAATGTGGTTTTCTCTTGATCTTCGGGTGCTATTGGAATTTGAAAATATCCGGAAAATCCATCAAGAAAACAATAGTAACTGTTTCCGGCTAATCTTTCCAACATTTGATCAATGAAAGGTAAGGGAAAGTGATCTTTTCTGGTGGCGTCATTTAATTTTCTATAATCAATACATACACGCCATCCTGTTACAGTCCTAGTAGGAATAAGCTCATTTTTCTCATTTTTAATGACAGTCATGCCACCCTTCTTAGGCACGCATTGAACTGGGCTTACCCATGGACTATCAGAAATTGGATAAATTAAACCTGCATCTAGCAGTTTAATAATTTCTTTTTTAACAACATCTTGCATATTAGGATTTAGTCTTCGTTGGCGTTGCACATACGTTTTATGACCTTCTTCCATAAGGATTTTATGTGTGCAATACGAAGGACTTATTCCTTTAATATCATGAATCTTCCATGCAATGGCTGGTTTATGAGCTTTCAACACAGAAATGAGTTGTGATTTCTCATTTTCAGTAAGAGAATAGGATATTATTACAGGTAATTCAGATTCACCATGCAAATAAGCGTATTCTAAATGGTTTGGAAGTGGCTTTAATTCTAATGTCGGTGGTTCTTCTATCGATGATTTATATCGATATCTGTCTTCTTCTTTTAGCATTTGAATTTCTTCTGTTGTTGGTTCATATCCATTAGCTATTAGTGTAGCTAACATTTCAGCTTCATCAATTGGTTCATTACCTTCTCCTAAAGAACATTCTCCTGTTCCTTGTAATTCTGGAAATTCTTCTAACAATTCTGCATGTGAATCTATAGTTTGAATATAATAACATGTATCATCTGCAGATTGCGGTTGTTGCATTGCTCTATCAACTGAAAAGGTAACACTCTCGTCCTCTATACTTAGGGTCAATTTCTTACCGAATACGTCTATCATTGTTTTAGCCGTGTTTAAGAATGGTCTTCCTAATATGAGAGGAACTTGAGAATCTTCTTCCATGTCCAGAACAACAAAATCTACTAGAAATACTAAAGTACCAACTTTAACTAGCATATTCTCCATTATCCCTCTAGGATATTTTATTGATCGATCGGCTAATTGTATGCTTATTCTTGTTAGTTTCAATTCTCCAAGGTCTAGTTTAGTGTATAGTGAAAACGGCATTAAATTTATACCAGCACCTAAGTCTGCCAATGCTTCTATTGAACTAAGACTACCCAGAAAACATGGAATTGTGAAACTTCCTGGATCAGATAGTTTTTCTGGTATCTTATTCAACAGCACTGCTGAACAATTAGCATTCATAGTAACAGCCGAGAGTTCTTCCATTTTCTTTCTATTTGAGATTAGATCTTTCAAGAATTTAGCATATCTAGGCATTCCTGAAATCACATCAATGAAAGGAAGATTTACATTTATTTGTTTAAACATATCCAAGAATTTGGATTGCTCGGCTTCAAGTTTCTCTTTCTTCATTTTACTCGGGTAAGGAAGTGGTGGTTGGTATGGTTTAACATAAAGTTTATCCTTAACTGTGTTATCTTCATTAACCTTTTCAACTACCGGTTCTTTTTCCTTATCTTGATCAGGTTGTGGTTCTTGTGGAGTAGGAATAGCTTCATCAGAAGTTACAGGTATTTCAGGTGGTTTAAGTGTTGTACCACTTCTTGTGGTAATGGCTTTAGCTGTTTCATTCCGGGGGTTTGCATTTGTATCACTAGGTAAACTTCCCGGTTTTCTTTCACCTATTAACCTTGCTAGGTTACTTACTTCTTGTTCCAACTTTTGAATAGAAGCTTGTTGATTTCTAAATGCTTGAGCATTTTGTTCATTAGTTTGTTTTTGAGATGTGAAAAACTGCATTTGAGTTTCAACTAGCTTCGTCATCATATCTTCTAAATTCGGCTTTTTATCATCGGGTTGTGGTGGTTTGTTTTGAAAATTAGGTCTTTGCTGGTTGTAAGTATTGTTAGATACTTGTTGATTGTTTGGACCTTGTTGGTTGTTGTATGGAATATTTCGGTTATAATTCTGATTTTAATTGTAAATCGGTCTTGGCGGTTGATAATTATTCTGATAATTATTTCCAGGCCTTTGGTTTATGTATGAAATATTCTCTCTTTGTTCCATTGTTAATTCAATACTAAGACAATCTTTTGTCAAATGTGGTCCTCCACACTGCTCACAACTAATTCGTATTGAGTGGATATCTTTAGTCATCTTTTTCATTTGTCTCTCGACAGCATCTATCTTTGCAGAAATGGAATCTAAGTCATGGCTAGAATCGGCTCTAGCTGCTTTAGATGATCTAACGATATCTTTTTCTTGGTGCCACTCATGTGAGTGGGAAGCAGTGTTATCAATAATTTTGTAAGCATCAGTTTCGGTTTTCTTCATAATGGAACCACCAGCTGCAATATCTATGTCTTTCCTTGTAGTGATGTCGCATCCTTGGTAGAATATTTGTACTATTTGACAGGTATCTAAACCATGTTGCGGACATCCTCTTAATAACTTTCCAAATCTTGTCCACGCCTTATATAGAGTTTCATTTGGCTTCTGTGTGAAGGTAACAATTTCTCCTTGAAGTCTTACGGCTTTAGATGCCGTAAAGAATTGTTTAAGAAATTTTTCAACTAAAACGTCCCATGTATCGATCGCCCCTTCAGGTAACGATTCCAACCAATCTTTGGCTTCTCCCTTTAAAGTCTAGGGAAATAACATGAGATATATCTGTTCATCCTCAACTTCTCTTATTTTAAATAGTGTGCAGATCCTATTAAAGGTACGAAGATGTTCATTTGGATCTTCCTTCGGCGCACCACTAAATTGGCATTGATTAGTCACCATATGTAGAATTTGTCCTTTGATTTCATAATCTGGCGCATTAATGTCTGGATGAGTAATTGCGTGACCTTGGCCAGTGCGTTTAGCTCTCATTCGGTCTTCCATACTTAAAGGTTCCAGATTTTCCATGATTGAATTTGTTGAATCCGAATCACTAGAGGATTCTGATTTAATGGTTCGTTCCTCAACAATCTCTGTTTGAATGATTGGTGGTTCCGGAGGAAAATTTAATGGTTCAGGATCTATAAATCGTCCTTGAATATTCTCCGGATTCTCAATTGTGAGGTCGGGTTCAAAAAATAGATTATCGGAAATTTTAATTGGAGTACTTGGTCTACTGGATGATGATTCTAAAGGAAAATCAACGGCGATAATATTTGCTAGATGTCTTGATCTAGTTACAGGTGGTGAACGTCTTGCTCGGTGCATTCACTGAATATCCTATTAGTTTTTAAAAGGAAAGAAAAAATTATATAAGTTATCCAATTAATAGACTTTTCTGATTTTGCCCACGTTTCGAATAGCCAAAAGATGCAGCAGAGGGGCAGGATTCGTTTGGTCTCAATATAATTGAGGACTGTTTGGCTCCAATAACCCGGTCCACGTACAAATCTAACTATTACTACGAACCAGAAAATTTTGATGTCTATCAATTTAACCACTTAAAATAAATTTTCGTAATTTTAAGAAGTATAGATAAGAAGTAGAAAAAATTCTAAGTCCTAAAAACTAGAATGACGAGAAATAAGAAAGAAAAAGAGGGCGTCGAAAAAGGTCGAAAAAGAAAAGATCGAAAAATAAAAGGCGTCGAAAAATAAGAAAGAAAAAAAAAATGACTATAAAACTTAAAAAAAAAAACTCGACTAACCCAACCTTATTACTATCACTAACTTAAAATTATAATCACAAATTGAGATTACTAATTGGAATGATAATTGATATATAGGTAAAAGGTGTCTAAAAATATTAAAGCTTACAGGAAAAACTATATCCCAAATGGCAATATCTCAAAAAGGTATTAAAACTTAAAAAAAAACGTCGCAGAATTCTAAAGCACTTAAATCTTAGTCTAAAGAAAAAGCACTTAAGGGATTTTACGGCAAACCCTAAAAATCTAGAAATAAAAATAACTATGGCAAAAACTATGAATTAAAAATAAATACGAGCAAAAATTACAAAAGTTACGCTAAAACAATTAAAAATGGATAAAATATAAAAATATACTAAAAGTTGTAAAAAGTACAATTTTTATAAAAATATTATTTTTATATTATTTATTTTATAAAACTATTAATTTTATATTTTATAAAACTAATTAAACTTAAAAATACAAATTAAATAAATAACTAAATTAAATATTTAACTAATCTAACCTAATTAGGGTTTAAATATAATAATAATAATTATAAACCGTAATTAATGCAGTACTCAGTCAACTGTGGCGTGTCAGACGGGCTCATGCGATCGCATGAGTCCTAAGTTATCCAGCCATGCGATCGCATGGGCTAGGGTTTCGGGCCACAGAGTGGGCTGCTACAGTACCGGACTCGAGTGTTTTTATTTTTATTTTTTTTTTGCTGTGTTGAATTTTCTGTTTTATATATTTATGTAATATATTTATATAAATTAAATAAAACTTATATTTTTATAAAATAAAGATAAATAAACTTTTATAGAACTTAAATATTTAACAAACTCTTAAAAATATTTATATTTTTGTTTTCTTTTTATATTTTCGAATATATTAAAACGTATTTTTACGAAAGCGTATTTTAATAAAAGTAAACTAAAAATAAAAATCTTTTTGTTTTTTATATATATTAGCGTTGCGCTTCCGGCTTTTAAGCTAGATGTTCCCCGGCAGCGGCGCCAAAAATACTTGATGTCAAAGCTAAGGGGTATAAAATACTATTAAATTTTAGCAGGAAATACTATTAAATACGATACAATTTTACACAAGATATTTATTTATTTATTGAATGGATATACTTAAACCTTGCTATAACACTTATAGGCAGTGTACCTAATCGTACAGTAGTGTAGTTTTTAGTAAGTCCGGTTCGTTCCACAGGGAAAATCTTTTAATCAAAGCTTAACGCTATATTAGTTTTATTTTATAAAAATACGAATATATATATAAGTTATATTATTATTATAAAGGGGGGTTTTTACCGTTTAATGACCGGTTTGTTGAGTTTAAAACTTTAGTCGCAGTTAAAACAAAATGTAAAATATTAAATAAATAAAAGACTTAATTTAAAGCGTAAAGTAAATAACGATAATGAAATTGCGATAAATAAAAGTGTGATAAAATAAACTTGCGATAATTAAAAAGTACGATAATTAAAATTGCAATTAAATACAATAACAATAAATAAAAGTGCGATAATTAGAAGTGCAATTAAATATAAAATAAAGGAAATTAAATATGAAATAAAAGAATTATGCTTATTTAAACTTTCCGTAATCATGATGTTTGACGTGTTGATTTTAGTTTTATGCCCATGGGTTAATTATCCTTTGTCCTGGATTATTTAATATGTCCGTCTGATTTTTGTCCATAACAGTCCATCAGTCATAAATATAAAGTGCGAGTGTCCTCGTCAAATTATCCTTATACCCGAAGTTTAAATATTCCAACTAATTGGGGACTTAAACTGTAACAAGATTTTAATACTTTGTTTAATAATTATGCCAAGTGTCCTTGTACATAATTTCACCCCTGTTTTAATAATTCTAGTGGCTATTAATCCATTCCCGTGTCTGGTTAAATGAACGATTATTCGTACATATAAATACCCCGCCCATCGTGTCCGATCGAGTGTATATGGTTATTTATAGGGACGTCCAATTGTAAATCTTTATATTAACATTAACAAACTATCATTTAGTTAAACAAATATAAAGCCCATTAATAGCCCATAGTCTAATTTCCACAAGTGTCGTTCTTTTGTCCAAACCCCAATTATGGTACAAAGCCCAATTACCCAATTTTAATATTTTTAGCCCAACATCATGATTACTTCGGATTAAATAAGCATAATAATAACTTAGCTACGAGACATTAAATTAAAAAGGTTGAACATAACTTACAATGATTAAAAATAGCGTAGCGTTACACGGACAGAATTTCGACTTACACCCTTACAACATTCGCTAACATACCCTTATTATTAGAATTAAAATTAAAATTAAAATTAAAATATAAATATATACTACGTATATATTGAGAGAGAGATTAAAGGATGGAAAAATGGTGCACCAAAGCTCGATTTTTATAGGCCTGTGATCTGGAAAAGGGGCTCATGCGATCGCATGGATTTATGCCTTCCAGGCTATGCAATCGCATGGCCAGCTGGGGAGAGCCACTTTTGGTTGTTTTCTTCTGCCGACGTTTATTTAAATATAATATAATATATATATTAATTTTAAGAATTAATTATATATTATATTATATTCATATACATAGTTGACTTGTAATTTTTAGTCCGTTGCGTCGAGCGTTGAGAGTTGACTCTGGTCCCGGTTCCGGATTTTCGAACGTCCTTGCGTACAATTTAATATCTTGTACTTTTCGTTTTGAATCTTGTACTCTTGTAATTTTGAGACGTTTCTTATCAATAATTGGAACCTCATTGATTGTATTTTGTACTTTTGAGCTTTTTGGTCGTTTGCGTCTTCGATTCGTCGAATCTGTCTTTTGTCTTCACCTTTTATTATTTAAACGAATATCACTTGTAAATAGGACAATTGGAACTAAAAGCTTGTCTTTCTTGAGGAATAATGCTATGAAATATATGTTCGTTTTTAGCATTATCAATTTCATATTTCAATACACATCCCATACATAGAGATAAAAATCATTCATATGGTGAACACCTGGTAACCGACATTAACAAGATGCATATATAAGAATATCCCCATCATTCCGGGACACCCTTCGGATATGATATAAATTTCGAAGTACTAAAGCATCCGGTACTTTGGATGGGGTTTGTTAGGCCTAATAGATCTATCTTTAGGATTCGCGTCAATTAGGGTGTCTGTTCCCTAATTCTTAGATTACCAGACTTAATAAAAAGGAGCATATTCGATTTCGATAATTCAACCATAGAATGTAGTTTCACGTAATTGTGTCTATTTTGTAAATCATTTATAAAACCTGCATGTATTCACATCCCAAAAATATTAGATTTTAAAAGTGGGACTATAACTCACTTTCACAGATATTTCCTTCCTCGGAAATAAGACTTAGCCACGGATCGATTCACGAACCTATACAAATATGTACATATATATCAAAGTATGATCAAAATATAATTACAACTATTTTTATTATGTTTTAAACATTTGAGTGTATTAAGTCAGCTGTCCTCGTTAGTAACCTACAACTAGTTGTCCACAGTTAGATGTACAGAAATAAATTGATATATATTATCTTGAATCAATCCATGACCCAGTGTATACACGTCTCAGGCTAGATCACAACTCAAAGTATATATATTTTTGGAATCAACCTCAACCCTGTATAGCTAACTCCAACATTACTGCATATAGAGTGTCTATGGTTGTTTCAAATAATATATATACATGGGTTGATATGATATGTCAAAATATTTGTATACGTGTCTATGGTATCCCAAGATTACATAATATATTAGAATACATGTATAATACAATATAAGTTAGCTAGGATATGATTTGTATAGATTTGTTAAACATTTCCCGTAGCTAAAAAGATAAAAAATATCCAATCTTGTTTTACCCATAACTTCTTCATTTTAAATCCGTTTTGAGTGAATCAAATTGCTATAGTTTCATATTGAACTCTAATTTAAGAATCCAAACAGAAAAAGTATAGGTTTATAGTCGGAAATTTAAGTTACATGTCAATTACTAAAGAGGTAGTCATTTCCGTCGAAAGAACGACATCTTGATGACCATTTTGAAAAACATACTTTCACTTTGAGTTTAACCAAGATTTTTGGATATAGTTTCATGTTCATATGAAAAATCATTTTCCCAGAAGAACAAATTTTAAATCAAAGTTTATCATAGTTTTTAATTATCCAAACCAAAACAGCTCCCGGTTTCACTACGACGGCGTATATCCGATTTTATGGTGTTCATCGTGTTTCCAGGTTTTAAATCATTAAGTTAGCATATCATATAGATATAGAACATGTGTTTAGTTGATTTTAAAAGTCAAGTTAGAAGGATTAACTTTTGTTTGTGAACAAGTTTAGAATTAACTAAACTATGTTCTAGTGATTACAAGTTTAAACCTTCGAATAAGATAGCTTTATATGTATGAATCGAATGATGTTATGAATATCATTACTACCTCAAGTTTTCTGGATAAAACTACTGGAAATGAGAAAAATGGATCTAGCTTCAAAGGATCCTTGGATGGCTTGAAAGTTCTTGAAGCAGAATCATGACACGAAAACAGTTCAAGTAAGATTTTCACTCGAAATAAGATTGTTATAGTTGTAGAAATTGAATCAAAGTTTGAATATGAATATTACCTTAAATTAGAAAGATAACCTACTATAAATAACAAAGGTTCCTTGATCTTAGATGATTACTTGGAATGGATTAGAAAGCTTGGAAGTAGACTTGCAAACTTGGAAGTATTCTTGATTTTTATGAAACTATACTTATGGAATTTATGAAGAACACTTAGAACTTGAAGATGGAACTTGAGAGAGATCAATTAGATGAAGAAAATTGAAGAATGAAAGTGTTTGTAGGTGTTTTTGGTCGTTGGTATATGGATTAGATATAAGGATATGTAATTTTGTTTTCATGTAAATAAGTCATGAATGATTACTAATATTTTTGTAATTTTATGAGATATTTCATGCTAGTTGCCAAATGATGGTTCCCACATGTATTAGATGACTCATATGGGCTGCTAAGAGCTGATAATTGGAGTGTATATATCAATAGTACATACATCTAAAAGCTGTGTATTGTACGAGTACGAATACGGGTGCATACGAGTAGAATTGTTGATGAAACTGAACGAGGATGTAATTGTAAGCATTTTTGTTAAGTAGAAGTACTTTGATATGTGTCTTGAAGTCTTTTAAAAGTGTAAGAATACATATCAAAACACAACATGTATATATATTCTAATGGAGTCGTTAAGTCTTCGTTAGTCGTTACATGTAAGTGTTGTTTTGAAACCTTTAAGTTAACGATCTCAATTAATGTTGTTAACCCAATGTTTATTATATCAAATGAGATGTTAAATTATTATATTATCATGATATTATGATGTATGAATATCTCTTAATATGATACATACATTAAAATATCGTTACAACGATAATCGTTACATATAAGTCTCGTTTCGTAATTCTTGAGTTAGTAGTCTTGTTTTTACATATGTAGTTCATTGTTAACACACTTAATGATATATTTAAATATTATTTTATCATGTTAAATATAGTGTATCAATATCTTAATATGATACATATGTATTTAGTAGACGTTATCATAACGATAATCGTTATATATATCATTTCGAGTTTCTTAACTTAGTAATCTCATTTCTTATGTATATCACACATTGTTAATATACTTAGTGAGATAATTACTCATCATAATCTCATGTCAACCTTATATATATGTCTATATATACCACAACATGTAGTTTTCACAATTTTGTAACGTTCGTGAATCGCCGGTCAACTTGGGTGATCAATTGTCTATATGAAACTTATTTCATTTAATCAAGTCTTAAAAAGTTTGATTGCTTAACACGTTGGAAACATTTAGTCCTGTAAATATCAATCTCAATTAATATATATAAACATGGAAAAGTTCGGGTCACTACAGTACCTACCCGTTAAATAAATTTCGTCCCGAAATTTTAAGCTGTTGAAGGTGTTGACGAATCTTCTGGAAATAGATGCGGATATTTCTTCTTCATCTGATATTCATGCTCCCAGGTGAACTCGGGTCCTCTACGAGCATTCCATCAAACCTTAACAATCGGTATCTTGTTTTGCTTAAGTCTCTTAACCTCACGATCCATTATTTCGACGGGTTCTTCAATGAATTGAAGTTTTTCATTGATTTGGATTTCGTCCAACGGAATAGTGAGATCTTCTTTAGCAAAACATTTCTTCAAATTCGAGATGTGGAAAGTGTTATGTACAGCCGCGAGTTGTTGAGGTAGCTGCAGTTGGTAAGCTACTGGTCCGACACGATCTATAATCTTGAATGGTCCAATGTACCTTGGATTTAGTTTCCCCCGTTTACCAAATCGAACAACGCCTTTCCAAGGTGAAACCTTAAGCATGACCATTTCTCCAATTTCAAACTCTATATTTTTTCTTTTACTGTCCGCGTAGCTCTTTTGTCGACTCTGGGTGGTTTTCAATCGTTGTTGAATTTGGATGATTTTCTCGATAGTTTCTTGTATTATCTCCGGACCCGTAATCTGTCTATCCCCACTTCATTCCAACAAATCAAGTGGCAAACTTGAAGAAATGTTTAGTTTCATATGTTATAATCAATATTTTAATTCATTTTAATTGTCCAATGTTGGTAGTCCACAGTTAGCAGTCCACAGTTAGCAGTTCAATAATTCATATATAGTTTAATGTATTATATTCGAATTAATTAATACGTGTTGTGACCCATTATATACTTGTCTCAGACTCGATCACAACTCAAAGTATATATATTATTTTAGAATCAACCTCAACCATGTATAGCTAACTAAATCATTACTGCATATAGAGTGTCTATGGTTATTCCAAATAATATATATAGATGCGTCGATATGATATGTCAAAACATTGTATACGTGTCCCGACATTTAAAATGCGTAAATAACAGTATTTAAATGACGATAAATAAAGTGCGTAAAATAAATAACAGAAATTAAATGACAATAAATAAAATTGCGAGAATTAAAATTGCGATAATTAAATTGCGATAAATAAATTGTAATATGGAATTAACAGTTAGCTAGGAACAGTTAGCTAGGATTTTGTTAGCGTGGATTCTTAACAAAATTCCTCATAGTTAATTTGTCTGTTTCTAACAAATTTTATTTTGTCAAATGTTTCCTTCATTATGCTACTTGTTGGATTCTGATAGGTCAAAATCCAATTATGAAATTGAATGAAAATGGTTATTCTGCGGTGAACGGATACATATATCTGTGGATGTAAGTAGGATAGTAATTGACTGTTGAATCAGATTCAAAGAATGTACAGTGTAACTTATTAACGTTAACTCTAAATATTCCTCGGGTATTACTACCCGTTAAAATATTTTCACCATTAACAGTTTGTACGAAATAATTTTTAATTACAATCTTTATGAAAATATACTTACATATATATTTTCTTCAGATGTAATCATGGATTTAATGAGTCAATATGATATTAAACTCATTTAATTTACCGTTAGAACAAGAATATATAATCTCTAAAACATTAGAGATTACATAATCGCTATGTCGAACGAAGGTAATTGATGTAGAACGATACGTAGAACGATGAATATACTCGAGGTACAGAATGAGATGTTGAGGCATGGATTGTTGATGGTACTGGTGCTGTTACTGATGGTACTGTTGGTGTCGATGATGTTGCTGAAGCTGGTAAGTTTTGCACCACGTTTTCCAAATTGATTACTCGAGCGCGGAGCTCGTTGACTTCTTCCATTATTCCGGGATGATTGTCAGTCGGAACGAGTGGATGAATAAGGTTTTGAATCTGAGATAGTATATAATCATGACGAGATACCCTAGAAATGAGACTGGAAATGGAGTTTCGGATAGGTACGCCGGTAAGTGCTTCAGGTTGTTGGCCAAAAGGGGAAAGTTTGATTGGTGGAAAGGATCGCCTTCTTCTCGTCTCCATTGGTTAAGTCGACTACGAACCCATCCCAACTCATCCAGAATTGGTGATGACTGATTGGTTGATCCATTTTGGTCACACTGCTTTCGGAGCTCGAGTGAAACTCCATGTCGGAATCCGAGGGACTTCGACTAGTGGCGAGTTCCATTTCGTACGATTGATTAGAGGGTTTTTCGGTATGAAATGATTTTCGGATATTGGATGGTATTCTAATTACATAGAATATCTATATATATAGAACAAAAGATTTCGTAGATTACGGAGGAATTTACGGAATATATCAGGCAAAGTCTACAGTAACAGATATGCTAAGATATAAATTAGCAGATACGCTAAGATATGAATTTTGTCTATACATTATTCATGCAATCAATGCAGTAAGATGTGTCTAGACTAAGAATGATAAGCGAGTGATTCCCTAATAATGATAAGCAGGTAATTTTCGCCACAAAATGATAAGCAAAACTTTTGACATGCAGACACGGTCGAAGTCCAGACTCATTAATGCATCTAAACAACTATCAGTTAGACACACTAATGCAAGACCTGGTTCGCTAAGACCATCGATCTGATACCAACTAAAAGGACCCGTTCATATACAGTATAAACGAATCACAATAGTTGATTACATCGCGAGGTAATTGACCTCTATATGATACATTTTACAAACATTGCATTCATTTTTAAAAGACAAACTTTCATTTCATCGAAAGTTAACGGCATGCATACCATTTCATAATATATCCAACTATAATTGACTTAGTAATAATCTTGATGAAATCAACGACTCGAATGCAACGTCTTTTGAAATATGTCATGAATGACTCCAAGTAATATCTCTAATATGAGAAAATGCACAGCGGAAGATTTCTTTCATACCTGAGAATAAACATGCTTTTAAATATCAACCAAAAGGTTGGTGAGTTCATTAGTTTTTCATAATCAATCATTTTCAATAATATAATAGACCACAAGATACTCATAATTAGAAAACAATCTGTGCAGGTCTATTCCTGCTGTAAAATCATTCATATGAAGAACACCGGAACCTATCAAACAACTCACCAACGGTAGCTAATGCGTAGTGCAATGACAAAATCATCTCACCGTGGTAGTTAATACAATATAATTCTTACAACGGGGGCTAATGCGTACGCAATGCAAAATCATCCCTCCGAGGGTAGCTGAAACGAGGGCTAATGCGTACGCAATGCAAAATCATCCCTCCGTTACCAACTACAAAGTCGACTATAATACAATACAATACATCGGGGGCTAGTGCATGCGTGCAATGCAAAATCATCCCGCCGATGGTAGTTAAAATGGGAGCTAATGCGTACGCAATGCAAAATCATCTCTTCGTTAACTACTAAATCGAACCTCTGAATCCAAATAATTCTATCATAGAATGTAGTTTTGAATATTTTTTTCTATTTCGTCAATCATTTATAAAAGCAGTTCATGTATTCTCAGTTCAAAAATATATCTCAAAAGCATTTAGGAAACAGTTATAAAAACAGCGCATGTATTCTCAGTCCCAAAAATGTAAAGAGTAAAAGGGAATCAAATGAACTCACAATACTGTATTTTGTAGTAAAAATACATATGACGACATTGAACAATGCAGGGTTGCCTCGGATTCACGAACCTATATTATTTGTATATGTATTAATACACATAATCGAAATTGAATAAGGTTTTATATATATAACTTATTTATTATATCATTTTTTTATATTAATAATATACTTATGTTTCATATATTACTTTTATATATTTAAAAATATTTTGTTATGTTATATGTATAAAATATATATATATATATATATATATTATATATATATATATATATATTATATATATATATATATATATATATATATATATATATATATATATATATATATTTCATTTGTTTATCAACCAGTAGTTCTAATTATACTAAGCTAATATTAGTAATGATAAATATAGTGATAATAACATTAATAATATACTTATGTTAATAATAATAACTCTATTATTTATAAAGTGGTATTAATACTAACATTTATGAAAATACTAATAAATTGTATCATTTATACTAAGATTAATAATAATAACAATAACTAATAATAATAACCATAATATTAGAAATTTTAATAATACTTATAGTAATAATAATGTTAATGGTATTAATAATTCTACTCTTAATAATAATAATATTAATAATGATAATTGTACTAAGATAATAGTTTTAATTATATTGATACTACTAATATTACCATTTATAATATTTCTAATAATAATTCTAATAATAATAATAATAATAATAATAATAATAATAATAATACTAACAATGGTAACTATAATAATATTAGTAATGGTAATAATAATTATAATAATTAACGATAATACTAATTTTAATAATAACAACTATAATTATAATCATAATAATAATACTTATTCTAATAACAAAGATATTAATAATAATAATGATAATAGTAATACTAATAATACTTATAATTTTAATACATGATGATAATCATAACATTCATAACAATTAATAATAATAATAATAATAATAATAATAATAATAATAATAATAATAATAATAATAATAATAATAATAATAATAAGAATAATAATAATAATAATAATAATAATAATAATAATAATAATAATAATAATAACAATAATAATAATAATGATTTTTGAAATGAAAAACTACCTCAAAAAGTGTTAGAAAAATTTGTTGACACCAGCAGGTATCGAACCCGAGACCTCCTGAATACCAAACACCACCCAAGACCATTACTCCGTAACAATTTATCTTGAATTAAACACCACAAGATTTAATATAACCCGTTTTATTTTTCCCTCTCTTCTCACATTCTTCTTCAACACAGTGTTCGACCAGGAAACCCAAAACCAAATCCAACTTGACAGCTATTAAAATGTTTTGATTTAGGATTTAAATTTCGAACCATATTAACCTGCTATAAGTGTTTGATTAATAGAAAAAAAAAATAGAACATGAACAGACACTGTATGCTAGCAAAAAATATTATGAACTCGACATCTAATTTTGAATTCACAAATGTTTTAGCTAAAACTTATAACATGAAAGATACCTTAAATCCTTTATAGAAACTTCTAAAACCCTCAATTAGACTTGAATCTTAACAGAAAACTCTAATTCGATCAAAGAAGAATGGTTGACTTTTTGTATTAAGAACTTTGACTCTAAAATTCATACTCGTTTTAAGGAATTGAAACTTCAAACTTTACAGAAAGATCGATTAGAGTAAACCTAACAAAACTACATTAATACATTTTGAAAATTTGAACGAATTAGACCTTTTTAAGAAAATGAAACTCGAACGGAGGTTTAACTGGGTTTCTTTCTGTTTTTGGGTTTTTAATTCAATAATTTACGGCTGTAGATACTGTAATTGATAATAAAATTGAAGAGTAGTATGACTATGATAATAGCAGGTAATACTTGTTTGATTTAAAGCTCAATGATGTCGACAAGAATATTTCGCAGGTATAAGAAAAATAAAAAAAATATAAAGTGAGTGTGACCTTCAACAGATTTCGTTGGTTTCCTAGAGTTGAATTCGTAATTATCAGAGAAAGAAAATAAAGCTTGACAGCAACTTGAAACTGAATCAGATTCTGATTGCCAAATCCATATATATACGATTTTTACATATTTAATATTAATAAATAATTAAATAGATAAATAATAATAGTAAAATTATTAATAATAATAATTTTATAAATAATAATAATAATAATAATTAATAAAAATATTATCAATAATGTTAATGATAATAATTTATAACAATAAAAATGATATTATTAATGAATATATCAAAATGTTAATATTGATTTTTATTTTAATGGGTATTTATAATAATAATAATAATAATTTTAATAATAACTAAAATCAAAAATTTTACCCCTAATTACAATAATAATGATATCACTAATAATAACAATAATATTTGTAATTAAATGTATCCAATTTCATATATATTTTATATATACATATAATAATAATATTGACATTGATATTACTAATAATAATGAAAGTAATAACATAAATACTAATATAACTACTATAATTTAATTTGTAATTTCATATATTAATATTACATCTTACTAATTGTGTAATATCTAATAAGTATATTATATGTAATACATATAATATTTATATCTTTTATATATACTTCAATCATAATACTTCTTTATAGAAATCATATATATATATATATATATATATATATATATATATATATATATATATATATATATATATATATATATATATATATATATATATATATATATGTGTGTGTGTGTGTGTGTGTGTGTGTGTGTTAATATTTACTTAATCATACTCTTTATTATTTTACATCTTTAATTCAAATGTTTATTTCTAGTACTTAAATAATATTTTATTTCGAATTATATTTCCAATCATTATGAATATATGTATCTTTTACAATTTGTTGTTCGTGAATCGTCGGGAACTGTCAAAGGTCAACTGAATATATAAACATAGTTTCAAAAATTTTGAGACTCAACATTACAGACTTTGCTTATCGTATCGAAATCATATGAAAATTAAGTTTAAATTTGGTCGAAAATTTTCGGGTCGTCACATGCGCTGCGCTTTTCATCATATGCGCTTTTCATCATTTTTATCATATGCGCTTTTTATTATATGCGCTTTTAATCATATGCGCTGCGCTTTTCATCATATGCGCTTTTCGGTGCTACATAGATATTTCTCATTTCCGGTTATCATTGACTGATAATCATATCCATTATGATATATATCAGAGAAACTTAACAAATTTCTCTTTGATTTGGGAGAAAACAAGGCATTGTTTATCATAAAATTCGTACCATTTGGTAATATGAATTTTTGCCTTTTTCGTTCCTTATATCAAGTTTGCAAGACCTGATATAGTATTTATAATTCCTTCATTTGATTTAAATCAATGAAATATTTCTTAGATTTGATCATAGTGTGTATGTTACCACTATCTGCAATACATAGGTCTTTACCATTTAATTGATGTTGTATTTCAGCAGGATTCATACTAAAACTTCAAATAGGATAAGCAAATAATGAGTTATATTTCAGTAAGATAATCAAATTATATTACATGCAAACAAGTTACAATCTGAAGTACATAAAAGATAACACTTAATAAACATATGCGTTATGGTCTAAAATCATTTATTTATGAGTGATACATAACAAGCTAGGCATCTTAGAAAATTCAAACCATTCAAGTCTCAAGGTAGCTCAGGGTTTATTTAATCAAGATTTTTCAACAGATTCACTCTCTTTTTCTTTTCTTTTGGGACTTATTTGTAGAGCTAAACAAGATGTTCATGTATTCAAGAAATACAAGACTGATGATCCACGTTACCAGATCATTAATAAGAATCTCCGGAATTCTTATAAGATCGTCTACTAACATCTTCAATTTTATTCTTTCATGGATCACCGTTATTTCTTGATAATTAATATCGTATCTATCTTTGAGTATTTTCCATAATACACTTGGATCTTCGATCATATAATATGTAGATTCTAAGGACTCGTCAATATGTTTGCTAAGAAAAATACTTGCTATTGCTTTCTCTTGTTCGGAACAATTGTTATTTTCATTCAGGGTTTCTAAAATACCGATTGATTCGAGATATTTTTCTACATTCATAATCCATGTTAAGTAGTTGTTCCCACTTGATTCTAAAGGAGCAAATTTAAGCCTTTTCAAATTCGACATTTTCTATTATCAAAAAGAAGAACAACATAAATTATAATCATAATCAACTTCTATTCATAGAAAAATAATAAAATGAAATTAGAATCATTTTAAATTCATAAGTAGCAAACAACAGAATAATGGCATGATTACAAATGATAAAACCACAAGAGCAGGATAGAATATAGGTTCACCCCGTGGTATATTAGCAAGAATGATGATAGTTAGTATGACCAATACAATAGGAAAAATCATCCTTGTGTGAATCATCTTTACAAAAAACTTTTTGAGAGTGGTAATCTGAGAAAATGAAGATTGATTTGTGAAAATGTGAAAATGAAGATGTTTATTTTATATTTGAAAAATATAGTCGTTGTAACGTCGTCAGTTGACGTTAACAACCGTTATGTATATATGACCGTTGTAACGTCGTTAGTTGACGTTAACGACTGTTATGTACTCGTTGTATTAATAATAATTTTAATAAAAGAATTTTATTAGTACAAATACGATTACTATAAATACATTTAGTATAAATATGTTTAGTATAAATACGAAGATTAAGAGAATAAACATATTATGCATAAATAATAAATTTTAAGAATAAACATTAGTATGCATGAAATAAATAATGATTAATTGCATAAGTAATCATAAATGTTAGATAATATAAATATAAATGTTAGTGAAGTTAATAAGAGTTAGATTACAGAAATATAATTTAGGCGGTATAACCGACCATAGATAACTTAAATAACATAAATATAAATGTTAGTGAAGTTAATAACATAAATATAAATGTTAGTGAAGTTAATAAAAGTTAGATTACATAAATATAATTCAGGCGGTATAACCGACCATATATAACTTAAATAACATAAATATAAATGTTAGTGAAGTTAATAAAAGTTAGATTACATAAATATAATTCAGGCGGTATAACCGACCATATATAACTTAAATAACATAAATATAAATGTTAGTGAAGTTAATAAAAGTTAGATTACATAAATATAATATTACTTATGATGATAATAATATTTACCTTACTAATAAATAATAGAAGATATCGTTAAATAATTTCTTACCTTGATTAGTGACTTGTGCTTGCTTAGATAAACCTTGATTATACGGAGCACTTCGTGCTGATAACGTGTTATAAATTTAGGAGTTCATAACTACCTTTTTAGTAGCCTATTGCTCAATTTGTGATTACTAATAAAGAAGAAATAATGGAGTAAAGATATTATTGAATGATGAATGTGCACCATATCCTTTACAACTGAGTGCATATTTATATTACTAAAATGTACTATACATCCGCACTCTTCAATCATTTATGTTAGGTGAAATAGTAAAATTGTGATCAAATATTGACTTTAGCATATTACAACAAATTTAATTTTGTATATTAATTATAATCATGACGAATACACTTAAAATGGGTATATAAAACGTGAGTAAATAGGTACCTCAACATCGATTTGTTCTAGACCACAAGATTTAAGTTTCACATCTCCCGATCTGGGTTTGAAGAAAAACCGCCGATGAGTTCCGATAGTCCTTTTTGTGGTGGGTTCGATCTGCTTTAATCCTCGTTGTCAGCTCTGGCGGTGGGTTCGAAACTTCCGCGGTGATGGTTTTCCCTCAAATCTAAGGTATTGTTTGTTTTCTCCATTGCAGATCTTATTTTGTCTTATGTCTGCAGGCGGGCAGATATTTTAATTGCAGACGGTTTGTTTTTTTGCAGACATAAGACAAAAAAAGGTCTTTAAAAGTCTTCAAATTAGAAGCTCTAAAATATAGCTTCTCACTTTTGAAGACATTTTGTTCTAACTACTTTGTAATCTTATCCCATTCAATCCTTTCCTTCCCACCTACTTCACACATCCAACAGCACCATCTCCATGTCACCACCATCTCCGGTGGCACCACCTACCTAACTACTTTCTTCTATTCACCAACTCATGAGATTAGGGGCTGTTTCTACTTTTTTCCTTCAAGAACAAAACCCCTAAATTAAAAGAAACAAAAATTGTTCATCAACAAAAAATCTCCACAATGATTTATTTACGAAACTCCACTCATTTATCGTCAATTTAAGAAACCCAATCAGAATCATGGCATGTGACGGCGCCGGTGGTTCCGCCGGTGTTAATATCATGTGATGATGTTTGGAACTGTTATTTACGGTTAAATGGTTTCAATCGCAAGACCAATCAATTTGTTGAATTAAACATCGGCCAATCAATTTGTTGGTTAAAGATATTGAATTAAAAATTCTCGACCTTCAATTTATTCTTACAGCCATGTAATAAGTTTTAGTTTTTATTTTATTATTTATTAAAGATATGTAACAAATTTCTTGTAATTTTATAATTGTGTTCAGCCTACATGTTTTGGAAAATAAATCCATAGATGGAGACTGATGTCAATATTTTTATGTTAGTCATAATTTTTGATTGTCAAAATTATAATTAACAAGATTTTGCAGACAAAAAAACAAACAGTTTTCTGGATTTAGTTTGCAGACTTTTAGACCACATCTTTTCTACAGAAGTGGTCCGCAGATCTTCAGACAAAAACATCTTAAAAAACAAACAGCACCTAAGTGATGAAGTGAATCATTGATACAAAGAAAAAAGACGGAACAAAAAAGTAAAAAGAGACAAGAGATAAGAGAAAGGAGAAATAAGGAAAGAAAAAAGGGAAAAGAAAAATTAAATTATTTAATTAGAAAGTTATAAAAAGACTATACTCTAACATGTTTGCACATGTTTCAAGTTAACGGTAAGTTTAGACGGTAATGAGACGGAAGGACGACGAGCGTTATTTTTTGAAAGTACAGTGACGACTCAAGCAACAACAAAAAAAGTTTAAGGACGACGTTAGTGATTTGGATATATGTTCAAGGACGACGGGAGTAATTTTGTCATTATTTTATTTGTGTAATAAAAAGCCGATTAATGGGAGCCCTTAAAGTTTCTCATATTTTTACCTCGCATCCCTCCATATATATATATATATATAGACTTTCGTTGCTTTGCTTGTCACGTGTTTCCAACTCTATTTGAATCTAATGTGTTTCTGCTCTCCGTTGGAGTTAATCGAATCATTGTGTCCCACATCGGAAACTGAAAGAAACAAATGTTTGTATATAAGTTTTTAGGAACCTCCATCTATCACCAATTGGTTATAGGCTACTTGTTGGTGGACCTAAGTCAATCCTAACCAGTGGTATCAGAGCTATGGTTGTAGCCCAGATGTGTGAACGGTGCAGAATGGTAGTGGAGGTTCAAACCGAGATGGCTATGGACATGTCCGAGGAGGAGGTCGGGTGTCCGGGAAGAGTCGAGATGGTATTGAACATGTCCGTGGAAATAGCACGGAATGAATCGATTAAGGGGGTAATTGTTGGAGCCAATTGATTCATTCTGTCCCACATCGAAAAGTGAAAGAAACAAATGTGTGTATATAAGCTTATGGGAACCTCCCTCTATTACCAATTGGTTTCTTCGGTACTTGGCCATGTCTCCTGCATAAGCCTGCTCAGTAAGTTTGTTTCTTATTACGGAGTTTTCATATATCCCTTGATCTGTTTTGTTTGAGGTTTCATCATCTTGAGGTCTCAAACAGAGTTGGTTGCCTTTGTAGCGAGATCAGATTTGTCAAGTGTTTTTAACGGTTTGGGTCTCGGCATTTTCATTGTATGTGATTTCGAGTGTTTCGCCGCTTTTTATCTGTAGGTGTTTAGTCATAGTTCCTCTTTCATCAGATTGACACAAGTTCACTCCATCAAATGCAGTTTGGCAATTACTTTCAAACTACGTATCTATAAATTTATATCTAGATCATTTTTTAGAAGAAAAAAAAAAGAATTAAACAATAAAAGAACAAGTTCATTAAAGAAAACGAAGAAAAAAATAACACACAACATCTATAATTGATATGTTTGGCCCATATAAATGTATCAATCTGTTGTTATCTATATTAGGCTTTTTAGGCTACAAATTCAAATAAGACGTATATCCATGGGCTTACCTAAAATACACGGTCTTTAAAAAATAGCCCAATTCCTTATCCATGTAATAAAACTGAAAAAGGTATCTAGCTTAATGACCAGTTGGACTTGATATTACGATGTTATATCGATCTTTCCTTTTGGTAAGTTTGTGATAGTATAAAACCTACGACAGTTGAGTACTTCAGTTGCATCTATTTTTGCGTTATTATAAATACGTAACTAACCGTTCTACATTGTAGAACCAGTATCTAAAGGTAAAGGTCTCAGGTAGCGCAAATTCATAGTATCAAAAATAATTGTATGTTTGGAGGTCACTCGAATTTATTTATCTTTTATTACCAAATGATTTTAGAGGTCATTAAAATTCCCATGTAAATAATAAAAATGATGGAGACGTTAATCGTTATTCGCTATCTTAATAAACTAGGTATCTGTAGTTTTTTCAATGTAATAATAGTAACATGAACATCAAAACATGTTATGTAGTGTCTTTGATGTTAGAAAAATATTCAAATCAGGATCAGAATAAGAGGCCTATTCATCATTTCCATATATAGATTCAAATGAGAGCAATATCTCCAGCTCACTAACGGCTAGTATTCATCCAGAATACTTAGGCTCCTTACCATATTTAGGACCATGTAAAAATATAAATAGATGTACTCTTCATATTGTAAAAATCAATTCATAAAGCATTATCAATATACAATCAATAATACGATCAGTTTATAAGTTCAATATGGCATCAGAGCAAAAGGTGCAGGATCTATGATCAATACACGTTTTTTGTAACTCAATCATTTGCCAGAATTTTTTTTTTCTTTTTCTTTGAGTGGTTACAATGTCAGAATCTGACAGCAGCCATACTCATAGCAGTGAAATTAGTAAATTAACTAGCCAATTGGCAAAATTAATTCAAGCAAACATGGAATCACAAGCACACATGCTTCCTGATTTCTTGAAAATCAATTTAAGCCTCAATAACACAAACTTCTCATCATGGTCAAGGATGATGAAGGTTGCAATCGGAGGAAAATCCGATGCCCTCCTCAATCATCTGACCGATGATCCACCAGCAACCACAAGCAATAAATGGAATCAAGAAGACCTGGTTGTTTTTTCCTGGATTATTCAGAACATAGAGCCGCAGATTGCAAGCAACCTGACCCAATTCCTAACTGCAAAAACTTTATGGAATGCACTCATCACAACATACAGTGCAGGAAAAAACAAGCTGCAAACTTTTGATATGCATGTTCAAGCAAACAACATCTGACAAGAAGGTAAGCCCTTAGAAGAATTATGGCTAAAAATGCAAGGGATTTGGGGGGAGATAGAAATGAGGGATCCAAATCGCATGGAACACCCCAATGATATTGTCAAATACAATAATTTAAGATCAGAACAAAAATTATTTCAATTTCTGAATGCTTTAGACCACAAACACGACAATATCAAAAGGGAAATTTTGAGATTAGATCCCTTATCAACCGTTGAAAGTGCATATGCTGCAATACGTAAAGAAAATGCACATCAAACCATCTTTGGCACTAATACCGAAGTCCCTACCCACTCTGGTATCGCAACCAGCCTTGTAGCATCAAAAACAAAAGAAATCGAAGGCTATGGACTCATCTCAATGAACCAACGCCGTTCCGATTACTCACAGTCATCTCAAGACAAAGATAAGCTCGAGTGTAGTAAGTGTGGGATGAAAAGACACACAAAAGAACAATGTTTCAAGGTAATCGGATACCCAGAGTGGTGGAACAATGGCCATAAGAAGGGTAAGGCTTCGATGGTGACAGGATCAATTGCAACCGGAACAGGAACAATCGGAGGTAACCTGGAGGTTAACAACTCCGGTGTCTCTAAAACAGGAAGCTTCGGTTTACTCGCACATGAGCAGCCACCAGGTGGAGGTAATTTAGGGTACCCATTGGATTTTAATTTGGGGCTAGGGTTAGGGTTTCAACCCTTGTCACGAATGGGAACAAAGAAAAAGAACGGGTTAGATCCATTTAACCTACAAACCCGTGACCTTTTAACTGTTGATAACCCTCATCTTGATTCTAAGTTACAAAATGACCCCCTATTTTTGATAATCACATTAAAACCTTTAAAAACAAAACTAGTGTTGCTTACACTAACATTATTTCGAATAAAATAAAAAGTACCGAATGGATTATTGATAGTGGTGCAAAGGACACCATGACTTTTGATGAAACCGACATTTGCTTACCATCGAAACCTAACAAAAATAAAATCAAAACGGCAAATGGTGGGGTTATCCAAGTTAAGGGCGGAGGGACGGTTGAAATATTTCAAAATTTAAATTTAAAAAATTGTTTACACGTCCCCGCCCTCTCTCACAAATTATTATCTATTAGCCACGTCACCAAAGAACTTAATTGCACTATTTTATTACACCCAATGTTCTGTATCTTACAGGACATCAGAACGGGGGAGATAATTGGTCGTGGTACTGAATGTGATGGATTGTACTATGTGGACGAAGTCACTCAGGATGGTAATATTATGCTAGCTCATGGAACCACTGATAGGCAAGCATGGTTATGGCATAGACGTCTTGGGCATCCGTCCGCTGGTTACTTAAATATTTTATTTCCTAGATTATTTTCAAAGAATAAAACTTTTGAGTGTGAAACTTGTATCTTGGCCAAAAGTTTCATGACCTGTTCTAATCCATCTGGACGAATACATTACATTTGGTTACATCGCGAGGTACTTGACCTCTATATGATACATTTTACAAATATTGCATTCGTTGTTAAAAGACAAACTTTCATTACATCGAAAGTTGACAGCCATGCGTACCATTTTATAATATATCAAACTATCATTGACTTAATAATAATCTTGTTGAACTCAACGACTCGAATGCAACGTCTTTTGAAATATGTCATGAATGACTCCAAGTAATATCTCTAAAATGAGCAAAGGCACAGCGGAAGATTTCTTTAATACCTGAGAATAAACATGCTTTCAAGTGTCAACCAAAAGGCTGGTGAATTCATTAGTTTTCATAATCAATCATTTTCAATAATATAATAGACCATAAGATACTCATAATTAGAAAACAATCTGTGCAGGTCTACTCCTGCTGTAAAATCATTCATATGAAGAACACCAAAACCTTTCAAACAACTCACCAACGGTAGCTAATGCATAGTGCAATGACAAAATCATCTCACCGTGGTAGTTAATACAATATAGTTTTTACAACGGGGGCTAATGCGTACGCAATGCAAAATCATCCCTCCAAGGGTAGCTGAAACGGGGGCTAATGCGTATGCAATGCAAAATCATCCCTCCGTTACCAACTACAAAGTCGACTATAATACAATACAATATAATACATCGGTAGCTAACGCGTAGTTCAATGACGAAATCATCTCACCGATGGTAGTTAAAACGGTAGCTAACGCGTAGTGCAATGACGAAATCATCTCACCGTTACTAACTACTAAATCGAACCATATCGGTAGCTAACGCGTAGTGCAATGATGAAATCATCTCACCGATGGTCGATAATACAATCTTTATAGAAATCGAACCTCTGAATCCAAATAATTCTATCATAGAATGTAGTTTTGAATATTTGTGTATATTTCGTCAATCATTTATAAAAACAGTTCATGTATTCTCAGTTCAAAAATATATCTCAAAAGCATTTAGGAAACAGTTATAAAAACAGCGCATGTATTCTCAGTCCCAAAAATGTAAAGAGTAAAAGGGAATCAAATGAAACTCACCATACTGTATTTTGTAGTAAAAATGCATATGATGAAACTGAACAATGCAGGGTTGGCCTCGGATTCACTAACCTATATCATTCATATATGTATTAAAACATATACTTGTAATCGAACTAATATATATATTATTATTAGTGCTATAACTAGTATTTTAGTGAATTTTATGTTCCATTAATATCTTTAATATATTTATTTTAAATAATCAATTATTATTTATTATCATAATAATAAACTTATTAATATTAACATATTAAATACTTATTAAATATATTAATACATTATTAAATTTATATAAGTCGAATAGATTTATACAAAACGTTATATTTCCTATAATTAGGTACTAATTATATTAATATAGATTTTAACCAAAAGTATATTTTTTTTATATAAATACATATTTTTATATATATAACTCCTGTTGTATTATTTTTAATTACCATATTAATAATATTTTGTTAATATTTATTTAAACTATATGTATTATATATTTGAAATGTTATTCATACTTTTAATATATTTATATATGATTCATGTGAAATTATCATTTTCATTTTAAAGTTATTAAGTATATTAGGTAGTAGTTACTAATGAAATTCTCGCTAACATTTACGCTAAAGTTTAAATCTTTATGTATTAACTATATACAGCCAAATATTTGTGTATATATATATATATATATATATATATATATATATATATATATATATATATATATATATATATATATATATATATATATATATATATATTCCTTTCATATAACTATATAAATTGTCGTGACTTTCATCATCAAAATATCTTATCATAATACCTCATAATACAATGCCAATCTTATATATATTAATCACAATGCTTATCGTTTATACCTTATACATTATTTTTAACTCATAACCATAACAATAACAATAATAATAAGAATAAGAATAATAATAATAATAATAATAATAATAATAATAATAATAATAATAATAATAATAATAATAATAATAATAATAATAATAATAATAATAATAAAACTAATGATAGAATTAGAATTACTACCTTTAAGAGTGAGATTTAAAAAGAATGGCCATAGTCAGACACGAACCCGCGACCTCTTGAATACCCGATAACACCCACAACCATTCCTCCGTTTTTATATTTCCTGAATAAAACCCATTCCATATTTATATATATGTATCTATCCGTTTACCACTCTATCTTCTTCTTCTCAATTTCCTAGTCGACCAGGGATCCAATTCATTTAATAAAAAATTACCTTATTTGATTTAGGATTTAAAAAAAATACAGAATGTAATTTCTGAATGATTGATTTAATTAAAACAAAAGAAAAAAAAATAAAGAACAGATACTGTAAAAAAAAATTCGACCATGAACTCAAATCCCAATATGAAATTCTAGTTAGTTTTAGTTAAGAGTTATAACATGAAAGAAGTCGTAAACGATTCCTAGAAACTATATGGACCTTCAATTGATCCTAAAACATCCACTTGCTCTCGAATTTCACGATGAACCAGTAAGTTGACTTTTTTGATTTAAAGGTTTGACTCAAAAATTAAAGTTTGATAGAACGAATTGGATCTTCAAATTTTGCAGAAAGATCATTTGAATAAATCCTAACAACTCTACATTTTTAGATTTTGAAATGTGTTTCGAAATCGAGCTTTTCAAACAATGAAACATGAACAGAGAACCGATAGTTTTCTTGAGTTATTTTCTTTGATAAATTCAATCAGATGAAAACTGTAAGGATTTTAATTGATGGTGATAGATAAAGGACTGAATAACGCTCTCTAATATCATGTTTAATTGGTTGTCTTATAGCACCTTAAGCCGACTCAAGTTATTCGATCGGGTACAGAATTATATAAAAAAAATTAAAAGCAGAATTGATGTCTAACTGATTTTGGACGGAATTGATTTTAATCTCCACAATTAGGTACAGTATTTATCAATCAACTACAGTTTGAAAGGGATTTAAACTGATATGGGTCCTTATGAGCATTTAGTCGTATTTATAAGTGTATCCATAATTATATATATAATTTATGTATATATTGAATTGTATTATATATATAACTTGTATTTATTTAATTATCTGTTTTATATATATATATATCCGTATTTTTATATTTATCTAAATCTGTATATGTAATTTTGTATAATAATTTGTATTTTATGTAAGTATATGAATACATATATCTATAATTATTTATCTTGTTTATATATATATATATATATATATATATATATATATATATATATATATATATATATATATATATATATATATATCAAATTCTTAATTTTTAAATCTAACCATTAATAATATATTAATACTATTAATAATTAATAATACTAATAATAATAATATTGTTGATAAAGATGATAGTATGATAATATTGATACTAACAATAATGGTAATCCTAATAATACTAATAATAACATAACAAATTACATGTAACAAGTTTTATGTTTATACTTTTAATGATGCTAATAATAACTATAACAACAATTAATGTATTAACTATATTTAAATTATAATTTAATATATTACAATTATTAATTATATCTTTTTATAATATATATTATATAGTACTATATATATATATACATACATATAAATTTGTTCATTTTAATATTAACTTATTTATTATTATTTTACATTTTTAATCCCACTGATGAAATTGTATTTTATGATTTCAAGTTATTATGTATTCTTATATTTATATTTATACATTACAATATATATAATAATAATAATAATAATTTGTTAATAATAATACTACAAGTAATGATAATAAGTTAATATAACAATTATATCCAAACTTGTTACTTAAGTTTAATATGTTTTTATTATAACATATTTACCAATTGTATAATTTATTGAATCTTTAATATTTATTAATCATATATATATATATATATATATATATATATATATATATATATATATATATATTACCTGTATATAGAATCTAGTTACACATATATTTTACATATTTATTTACACCTAGTTGTTCGTGAATCGTCGGGATTAATCAAAGGGTAATTGGTTATATGAACATAGTTTCCAAAACTTTTGAGACTCAACATTACAGATTTTGCTTATCGTGTCGAGATCATATTCATTGATTAAGTTTAGATTTGGTCGAAAATTTCCGGGTCGTCACAGTACCTACCCGTTAAAGAAATTTCGTCCCGAAATTTGAGTGAGGTGGTCATGGCTAACAATAAAAATGTTTTCATGATGAATATGAGTTGATTAATAGAGTTTTATCATCATTGAGTAATATAGATAAAATAATTCGATTATTCGAAGAGTACGAATGAAGCTACCACAAAAGAATGAAATGAAGGAATAGAGATTTGTCTTAGCTTTTGACGTAGTCAGGATTGAATTTAGGAAAATAAGATTCATCTTAACTTTTGACGTTGTCTCGGCTGAATTCCGGAATTCAAGGGATTTAAAGAAAATCTTCAAAATCTAAAAGATTTGATTCTTCGGTGAATAAGGAAATTAAGATCTCTATAATTAAATACAATGATCTGCCTCGATTTCTTTATCAGATGTTTCCATTATAAATTTACCTTTTCCGTTCCATTAGTTTTTACCACTTCTATACTTAATTCCTAAATTCAAAAGATGGTGAAAATGCTTACTCCAGTCCTGATCCTTGTCCTTATCCTGACTATCGCAACAATCATTCTCCTTTTCCAACTTCCATCGGAAGAATCAGTTTTCTTTTACTTCGCCCTTTGGGTTATAGTGTTTTTAATTCTCGCGTGTCTTTATGTTGCAATAAACATTGATTTACACGGTTTGTAATTTATGTGTTGTTATCGGCTTTATATTCTCCCTTATATTTCGGAGTCCCTGCTTCCGTATTCTATAATCATTGTCATTCATAGTTAATTCTCTCTCCTATTTGCTGCGATTTATACCCCCCTTTCTATTTCGGAGCTTTATGCTTTTGTTTTCTTTTCCCGACTTTAAATCAAGCGAGTAATGGTCCAGAATTTGTAGATATGAAATTCGGAATGAGCATAGCTAATATTCTAAGAAAGAAATTGTAATAGCATGATATGACTTGTCGAGTTATTAAAATTTAAGGGAAACATAGGACTATCAAGAAAATATGTTCTTGATATGTTTGGAGATTAGGTAGAATATAAGAGTCGTGTAACATGGCACATGATGACGTTATGGTCTGTGAATCATCACGTTTCATTAGAAACTCAGCATAACTTACTATAATATAATCGCGTTGATCAAGTGTCATTATATTATACTAACTCATGCTTCAGTTCCCAACACTACTTCAGAATTCATTCATAGTTTATACTTAGATTTTACAGAAATTTCTAATATAATGTATTACAGATAGCACGAAGAGATATATAATTTCGGATGAGAATATTTATGAAAATATCTTCAGAAGTATCGAAGATATTTATGATGATATTTTAGAATTTCTAAGTTTAGAAGTTGATAAGGAAAAATTTTCCGCAAGATTTTAATATGGCTTCGGAGCAGGATATTCTCTAAAGATTTCATCGGATCCAGAATTACCTGGATTCTTTGAATATAGGGTTTAGTCCTTGTATTTGTCCTCGGTCTTCTTCATGGTTTGATCAATCCGTTCTTTAGTACCAAAGTTCTATTGACCGTTTCCAATATTCCATTCTTTATTATCAAACTTTTGGCCATTAAGACCATCTACAATTTTGCTGCTTCATCAGCATTCAAAGTTATCATAACTGAATCATTGGTTATCAATCCGAGGTGGTTTCAAGATAATTGTGTTTTTAGGTGATTAAACGCTTAAGGTAATATGGTGGAATATAAAAGGTTCCCCGGTAACAATAAAAGAGCACACATACATATCAAGGTTATAATAAGGCTAGTCCGACTGAAAAGTCAAAGTTGACTTATTGGAGCTGTGACAAAATTGACTATCTTGAACCGGAGTTGCAAAGTTATTTTCGGTAATAATAACGCTAAAATATTTAGCACAGTTGCGTGTTAAACGTTTACTCAGTTTTTGAGAGTTTTCAGGTGCATAACTATATGCATCGATTGAGGTGTTTTCAAGAATCATGAAAAGTTTGAACGCAGATTGTAATCATCAAGATACAAAAGAGGTTTAAGATGAAATCAAGTGGCAAACTTGAAGATTTTTATTTTTTTTTTAGTTTCATATGTTATAATCAATATTTTAATTCATTTTAATCGTTCAATGTTGGCAGTCCACAGTCGATAGTCCACAGTTAACATTCCAATAATTCATATATAGTTTAATATATAATATTCGAATTAATTAATACGTCTCGTGACCCGTGTACATTTCTCAGACTCGATCACAACTTAAAGTATATATATTATTGTAGAATCAACCTCAACCCTGTATAGCTAACTCCAGCATTACTGCATATAGAGTGTCTATGGTTATTCCAAATAATATATATAGATGCGTCGATATGATATGTCAAAACCTTGTATACGTGTCCCGATATTTAAAGTGCGTAAAATAAATAACAGAAATTAAATGATGATAAATAAAATTGCGAGAATATAAACTGCGATAATTAAATTGCGATAAATAAAATGTAATCAGTTAGCTAGGAACAGTTAGCGTGTATTCTTAACAAAATTTCTCATAGTTAATTTGTTTGTTTCTAACAAATTTTATTTTGTCCAACGTTTTCTTCATTATTCCACTTGTTGAATTATGGTAAATCAAAATTCAAATATGAAATTGGATTAAAATGGTTACTCTGCGGTGAACAGATACGTATATCGGTGGTTGTAAGTAGGATAGTAATTGATTGTTGAATCAGATTCGAAGAATGTATAGTGTAACTTATTAATATGAAATCTAAATATTCCTCAGGTATTACCTACCCGTTAAAATATTTTCACCATTAACAGTTTGTACGAAAGAAATTTTTTTTTTTAATTACAATCTTTATGAAAAAATATATATACATATATATTTTCTTCAGATGTAATCATAGATTTAATGAGTCAATATGATATTAAACTCATTTGATTTACCGTTAGAACAAGAATATATAATCTCTAAAACATTATAGATTACATAATCGCCATGTCGAACGAAGATAAATGATGTAGAATGATTCGCAGATTGATGATTATGCTCGAGGTACAAAATGAGATGTTCAGGCGTGTGATGTTGATGGTACGGGTGCTATTGCTGGTGGTGCGTTTGATGTCGGTGATGTTGCTGAAGCTGGTACGTTTTGCACCATATGTTCCAAATTGATTACTTGAGCGCGAAGTTCGTTGACTTCTTCTATTATTCCGGGATGATTGTCGATTGGGACGAGCGAATGAATAAGATCTAGAATTTGAGATAGTATATAATCATGAAGAGATACTCTGGATATGAGAGATGAAATGGTGTCTCGCACAGGTTCGCCAGTAAGCGCTTCAGGTTCATCGTCAAGAGGTGATTTCGGTTAGTGGAAAGGATCGCCTTCTTTGCGTCTCCATTGATTAAGTCGACAATGAACCCATCAGATGAATTGGGGATGGATGATTTGTTGATTCATTATGGTGACATTGCCTTAGGAGCCTAGGTGAAACTCCATATCAGAATAGCTGTCGGAGTCCGAAGAATTCGAACTAGTTGAGGGATTCATCTCGTACGATCAGATGAAGAATTTTCAATAAGAAATAGATTATAGGATGTAGATTATTACCCTGCAATACATAATATACATATGCATATATAATACTAAAATTCCATAAGTTACGGAGGAATCTACGGAAGCTATCAGGTAAAGGTAACAATAACAGATACGATAAGATATGAATTTTGTCTATACACTATTCATGCAATCATTGCAGTATGATGTGTCTAGACTAAGAATGATAAGCAGATAATTTTCTAAGGATGATAAACAGATGAGTTCCGACAAGATATGATAAGCAAAACTTTTGACATGCAGACACGGTCGAAGTCCAGACCCACTAATGCATCTAAACAACTATCAGTTAGACACACTAATGCAAGACCTGGTTCGCTAAGACCACCTCTCTGATACCAACTTTCATGACCCGTCCTAATCCATCTGGATGAATACATTACATTTGGTTACATCGCAAGGTACTTGACATCTATATGATACATTTTACAAATATTGCATTCGTTTTTAAAAGACAAACTTTCATTACATCGAAAGTTGACAAGCAGGCGTACCATTTTATAATATATCAAACTATCATTGACTTAATAATAATCTCGTTGAACTCAACGACTCGAATGCAACGTCTTTTGAAATATGTCATGAATGACTCCAAGTAATATCTCTAAAATGAGCAAAGGCACAGCGGAAGATTTCTTTAATACCTGAGAATAAACATGTTTTCAAGTGTCAACCAAAAGGCTGGTGAGTTCATTAGTTTTCATAATCAATCATTTTCAATAATATAATAGACCACAAGATACTCATAATTAGAAAATAATATATGCATGTCTACTCCTGCTGTAAAATCATTCATATGAAGAACACCGGAACCTTTCAAACAACTCACCAACGGTAGCTAATGCGTAGTGCAATGACAAAATCATCTCACCGTGGTAGTTAATACAATATAATTCTTACAACGGGGGCTAATGCGTACGCAATGCAGAATCATCCCTCCGTTACCAACTACAAAGTCGACTATAATACAATATAATACAATACATCGGTAGCTAACGCGTAGTGCAATGACGAAATCATCTCACCGACGGTAGTTAAAAATGTAGCTAATGCGTAGTGCAATGACGAAATCATCTCACCGTTACTAACTACTAAATCGAACCATATCGGTAGCTAAATCGTAGTGCAATGACGAAATCATCTCACCGATGGTCGATAATACAATCTTTATAGAAATCGAACCTCTGAATCTAAAAAATTCTATCATAGAATGTAGTTTTGAATATTTGTGTCTATTTCGTCAATCATTTATAAAAACAGTTCATGTATTCTCAGTTCAAAAATATATCTCAAAAGCATTTAGGAAAAAGTTATAAAAACAGCGCATGTATTCTCAGTCCCAAAAATGTAAAGAGTAAAAGGGAATAAAATGAAACTCACCATACTGTATTTTGTAGTAAAAATACATATGATGAAACTGAACAATGCAGGGTTGGCCTCGGATCATTCATATATGTATTAAAACATATACTTGTAATCGAACTAATATATATATATTATTATTAGTGCTATAATTGTTATTTTAGTGAATTTTATGTTCCATTAATATCTTTAATATATTTATTTTAAATAATCAATTATTATTTATTATCATAATAATAAACTTATTAATATTAACATATTAAATACTTGTTAAATATATTAATGCATTATTAAATTTATATAAGTCTAATAGATTTATACAAAACATTATATTTCCTATAATTAGGTACTAATTATATTAATATACATTTTAACCAAAAGTATATTTTTTTTTATATAAATACATATTTTTATATATATAACTCCTATTGTATTATTTTTAATTACCATATTATTAATATTTCATTAATATTTATTTAAACTATATGTATTATATATTTGTAATGTTATTCATACTTTTAATATATTTATATATGATTCATGTGAAATTATCATTTTCATTTTAAAGTTATTAAGTATATTAGGTAGTAGTTACTAATGAAATTCTCGCTAACACTTACGCTAAAGTTTAAATCTTTATGTATTAACTATATACAGCCAAATATTTGTGTGTGTATATATATATATATATATATATATATATATATATATATATATATATATATATATATATATATATATATATATATATATATTCCTTTCATATAACTATATAAATTGTCATGACTTTCATCATCAAAATATCTTATCATAATACCTCATAATATAATACCAATCATATATATATTAATCACAATGCATATCCTTTATACCTTATACATTATTTTTAAGTCATAACCATAACAATAATAATAAGAATAAGAATAATAATAATAATAATAGTAATAATAATAATAATAATAATAATAATAATAATAATAATAATAATAATAATAATAATAATAATAATAATAATAATAAAATTAATGATAGAATTAGAATTACTACCTTTAAGAGTGAGATTTAAAAAGAATGGCGATAGTCAGACTCGAACCCGCGACCTATTGAATACCCGATAACACCCACAACCATTCCTCCATTTTTATATTTCCTGAATAAAACCCATTCCATATTTATATATACGTATCTATCTGTTTACCACTCGATCTTCTTCTTCTCAATTTCCTAGTCGACCAGGGATCCAATTCATTTAATAACAAATTACCTTATTTGATTTAGGATTTAAAAAAAAATACAGAATGTAATTTCTGAATGATTGATTTAATTAAAACAAAAGAAAAAAAATAAAGAACAGATACTGTAAAAAAAATTCGACCATGAACTCAAATCCCAATCTGGAATTCTAGTTTGTTTTAGTTAAGAGTTATAACATGAAAGAAGTCATAAACGATTCCTAGAAACTATATGGACCTTCAATTGATCCTAAAACATCCACTTGCTCTCGAATTTCACGATGAACCAGTAAGTTGACTTTTTTGATTTAAAGGTTTGACTCAAAAAATAAAGTTTGATAGAACGAATTGGATCTTCAAATTTTGCAAAAATATCATTTGAATAAATCCTAACAACTCTACATTTTTAGATTTTGAAATGTGTTTCGAAATCGAGCTTTTCAAACAATGAAACAAGAACAGAGAACCGATAGTTTTCTTGAGTTATTTTCTTTGATAAATTCAATCAGATGAAAACTGTAAGGATTTTAATTGATGGTGATAGATAAAGGACTGAATAACTCTCTCTAATATCATGTTTAATTGGTTGTCTTATAGCACCTTAAGCCGACTCAAGTTATTCGATCGAGTACATAATTATATAAAAATAAATAAAAGCAGAATTGATGTCTAACGGATTTTGGACGGAATTGAGTTTAATCTCCACAATTAGGTACAATATTTATCAATCAACTACAGTTTGAAAGGGATTTAAACTGATATTGGTCCTTATGAGCATTTAGTCGTATTTATAAGTGTATCCATAATTATATATATAATTTATATATATATTGAATTGTATTATATATATAACTTGTATTTATTTAATTATCTATTTTATATATATCCGTATTTTTATATTTATCTAAATCTGTATATGTAATTTTGTATAATAATCTGTATTTTATGTAAGTATATGAATACATATATCTATAATTATTTATCTTGTTTATATATATATATATATATATATATATATATATATATATATATATATATATATATATATATATATATATATATATATATATATATATATATCAAATTCTTAATTTTTTGAATCTAACCATTAATAATATATTAATACTATTAATAATTAATAATACTAATAATAATACTAATAATAATAATATTGTTGATAAAGATGATAGTATGATAATATTAATACTAACAATAATGGTAATCCTAATAATACTAATAATAACATAACAAATTACATGTAACAAGTTTTATGTTTATACTTTTAATGATGCTAATAATAACTATAACAACAATTAATGTATTAACTATATTTAAATTATAATTTAATATATTACAATTATTAATTATATCTTTTTATAATATATATTATATAGTACTATATATATATACATATAAATTTGTTCATTTTAATATTAACTTATTTATTATTATTTTACATTTTTAATTCCACTGATGAAATTGTATTTTATGATTTCAAGTTATTATGTATTCTTATATTTATATTTATACATTACAATATATATAATAATAATAATAATTTGTTAATAATAATACTACTAGTAATGATAATAAGATTAATATAACAATTATATTTAAATTTGTTACTTAAGTTTAATATGTTTTTATTATAACATATTTACCAATTGTATAATTTATTGAATCTTTAATATATATATATATATATATATATATATATATATATATATATATATATATATATATATATATATATATATATATATATAAATAATGTTACCTGTATATAGAATCTAGTTACACATATATTTTACATATTTATTTACACCTAATTGTTCGTGAATCGTCGGGATTAATCAAAGGGTAATTGGTTATATGAACATAGTTTCCAAAACTTTTGAGACTCAACATTACAGATTTTGCTTATCGTGTCGAGATCATATTCATAGATTAAGTTTAGATTTGGTCGAAAATTTCCGGGTCGTCACAAAAAGCCATCAAAACTCTTTTAAAGTAAGTAATACAAAAACTGAACGTCCGTTTTCCTTAGTTCATTCTGATGTTTGGGGGCCCGCAAAGGTTAATGGAGGGCATAACTTTGGATATTTTTTTATTATTTGTTGACGATTGCACTCGTATGACATGGACATATTTTTTAGCAAACAAATCTGAAGTATTTGATATGTTTACTAAGTTTTTTTGCCATGATTCAAACACAATTTCAAAGTAAAATACAAATTTTAAGATCCGATAATGGTGGAGAGTTTGTCAACACCCAAATGAAAATGTTTTGTCAAAAGAATGGCATTATTCATCAAACTACGTGTCCTCATACCCCTCAACAAAATGGAGTTGCCGAAAGAAAAAATCGAATTTTATTAGAAAATCACTCGTGCTTTAATGATTGAATCAAATGTTCCTAAGTCCTTTTGGCCGGAAGCACTTGCGACGGCAACTTATTTAGTTAATCGACTTCCAACTAGAGCTTTAGAACTTAAAAATCCCCTCGAGGCCTTAACCAAATTTTACAAACCACCGTCAAATCTCACTCTTAAACCTCGCATTTTTGGATGCTCGATCTTCGTTCATATACCTAAAACTGAACGAACAAAACTTGATGCATGTGCTGAGAAATATGTCTTTGTTGGCTATGGTGTCAATCAAAAAGGGTATAGATGTTATAGTCCAAAAAGGAGACATATGTTTGTCACCATGAACTGTGATTTCTTAGAAACTGAATATTTCTATGCTACCCAACACAGAGTTAGTGGGAAAATGAACCTAATGACACTGTGAGTTGGCTAGATATACCATCATCAGAAGAAGTGACTCATGCCACCGAACCACAAAGTACTCCATCTGTCAGTACTACCAATGATCTTCCCCATGACGAGGTAAGCACAGAATCTCTTGAAACTAATACTACTAACCATGAAAATGAAGATGTGTTAGTACAGGAAAGTGCCACAGGTCAACCATCAGAACACGAATCTCAAACTGAACACTCATCAGAACCCGAAGAACAAGTTGAACAACCAACAGAACAAACTCAACAACAATACAATCTTCCTCTGAGAATTAACCGAGGAATCCCACCAAGAAGGTTCTCTCCTGAAAGGGATCCCCGCAGATCTAGATATCCTGTGGCAAACATTGCCAAAGGAAATTTATCAACAGAAGCTAAACAGTTTACTTCCGCATTATACTCTGAGGAAATTCCAACCTCGGTAGAGCAAGCTCTGAAATCTAAAAACTGGAGAAGAGCAATGGAGGAAGAGATAAAAACCCTTCAAACAAACAATACATGGCAAAAATGCATCCTTCCAGAGTCAAAGACACCAGTCGGATGCCGATGGGTATTCACAATCAAACACAAAGCCGACGGTACTATTGAGAGATACAAAGCTCGACTAGTGGCCAAAGGGTACACTCAAACCTACGGTGTTGACTACTCTGAGACGTTTTCACCAGTAGCAAAAATCGACACCATCAGGGTACTTTTTTCAGTTGCTGCAAATAAAGATTGGCCACTTCATCAATTCGACGTTAAAAACGCTTTTCTTCACGGGGAACTAAAAGAAGAAGTTTACATGGAAGGACCTCCTGGTTTCTCATCAAACTTCAAAGAAAGGAAAGTTTGTCGTCTTAAAAAATCTCTTTATGGGTTAAAACAATCTCCTCGGGCTTGGTTTGGGCGTAGGGATGGCATCGGGTCGAGTTTGGATCGGGTTTAGGTAATCCCGGACCCGAACCCGATTAAGAAATCCCGCCCCAAACCCGGCCCAAAACCCGTCGGGTCCCCATTTACTTACATACTATCGGGTTTCGGGTTTCCCCACGGGTAAATGGGTATACCCGATTAGTCATTCTGTATCTATTTTTCAATAAGTTACCAAATCAAAATATCGAAAAATAACTTAACCACTTCATGTTTAAAGTATTATAAAATATCATATACAAAAAGTTGATTGAAAAGTTTCTAAAATACTCAAACACAAAGTATATAAAATATCACATCTCGAAAACTTGTTGTATATGATTATATTGAATAAAATTATACTCGTTTTCAAAACAAATAAGAGAAATCTTTCATACATCAACAATATAATAATAATACTAAAATTTTACATAAAAATTATTATTAAAATTTCTCGGGCCGGGTATAAGGGTATGCGGGTCGGGTATATGGGGCGGGTAAACGGGTTTGTATCCAAAACCATACCCGAACCCGAACTCGGAATTTTTTTTGTAACAATCCCCATACCCGGCCCATAACCCGATGGACTCGGGTCAGACCCGACCCAATTATAACGGGTTTCGGGTTTCCCCATCGGGTACGGGTCATTTTGCCATCCCTATTTGGGCGTTTTACTATAGCAATGAAAAATTATAGCTTTCAACAAAGTAACTCCGATCACACATTATTTTTAAAACGAAAAAAAAATTAATTACATGTCTTATTATATATGTGGACGATATGATCATTACAGGGAATGATCAAGAAGAAATTGCAAACTTAAAATTAAATTTGTTTAAAGAATTTGAAATGAAAGACCTAGGGAGACTCAAATATTTCTTGGGGATTGAAGTCTTACGATCCCAACAGGGAATCTTTATTTTTCAAAAGAAATACATCCTTGACATCCTTGCTGAAACAGGAATGGTCGACTGCAAACCAGATGAAACTCCTATGATTCCGAATCAAAGGCTTTACATAGAGGGAAAAGGTGATCCAGCTGATCGAAGGCAATATCAAAGAATCGTAGGAAAACTCATCTGCCTCGCTCACACCCGTCCAGATATAGCACATGCTGTAGGGGTTGTCAGTCAGTTCATGCACCAACCTCAAAAACATCATATGGGCGCAGTATGGAGAATTATCAAATACCTAAAAGGGACCGCTGGGAATGGAGTTTTGTTCAAAAGGAATGATCACTTGGAAACTCAAATATTTACAGATGCAGGCTGTGACAACCCGGAAATTTTTGACCAAATTTAAACTTTATCTTTAAATAATTTAACGTTTCCGACACGATAAGCAAAGTCTATGAAGTTGAATCTCAAAATTTTAGAATGTTTCATTACATTTGACTGCTCTCGACGATTCATGAACAATTATATGTATGTATATATATATGTACAAGTAAAAATGACTTTCCTACAGTTAAACACTATTTGCTACAGTAAAATGACTTTGCTACAGTAAAACACTATTTGCTACAGTAAAACACTATTTGCTACAGTGAACCGTATTTTGCTACAGTGCTACATTAAAAACGATTTACTACAGTAAACAGTATTTGCTACAGTAAAACACAATTTGATATCGACGAACTAGCAAACAAAAACGGATAAGGCGGCCATGCGATCGCATGGCAAAAACACTGAAAACTCATGCGATCGCATGAGGTACTGTAGCAGGCCACATACTATAAAAGCTCGATTCATTCCTCCGTATTATTATTTTTTTATATTATTATTATTATTATTAAGATTAATATTATTATTATTAATCTTATTATAATATTATTATTAGTAGTATATATACCTAAAATACTACGACGAGGTTATGAGCGTGTCACCTTCAAAATGGGTTTTTGAGCGGGATAGAGCTAAGGAAATTATGGGTTATTGCCAAGGAGGTTATGGGTAATGTTCGAGGGTATATTTGTAAATCAAATCTAGTGTTTATCATCTCTGTTGCGTCTACGTACTTTCCTACAATATTGAATCTCAATATTGATACGTAAGCACTCATATTTTATCTTTTATACATTAATTGTGTATCCATGTCTAGTGCTCGAGTATATATATTTATACATGTTTGTATGCTAAATTTTGTCGTTAAACAGTTTATAATGAATCACGAATTAAATACATATATTACTGGTAAAAGGTATATGATATACATGTTTTCGGAAAGCTGGCGAAAAATCAATAACCTTTCATTTAGACACCGAATAGTTTCGATGAACGGATTAAAAGATATGATCAACTGAATTATGATTGACGTTCATTGAAATTGCTTTTGAATATGCAATTAAGATTTAAACAACTTGTTTACGAGATTGATAAAGTGAACTTTTAAATATTACCAACCGAGTAAATGACTCCTTATATAAGGTATGTCTCGTTTTGTTGAACTATTGTCAAAATTGACTTTTTGAAACGACTTTGGATAACTTTTATATGTCGATCTCGAGCATTAGGATTATGATACACTATGACCTGACCTAGCTTGATAGACATTTATTGACCAACATATGTTCTCTAGGTTGAGATCTACGGTTATTTGGTAATCCGAGTTTCAGTCACATTTTGGTGAACGACTTTATATGCTGCTAAGGTGAGTTTCATTGCTCCCTTTTTAATTGCTTTTGCAATATATTTTTGGGCTGAGAATACATGCAATTTATTTTAAACGCAATGGACACAAGTACATACTAAATTCTACACTGAGTTTGAACTGAAAATCCCTTAGCTTTGGTAAATAGTAACTGTCGGTTATAAGAACTGGTGGGCGCGAGTAGTTGTATATGGATCCATAGGGCTTGACATCCCTGTCTGTTCCAGGTATAGTAACCCTAGCCTGAACTATAAAACAGACGTATGCTATTTGAGTGTATCATACATGTTGGTTGCATGTTAAACACAGGGGTACTTATTTGATAAACGTTAAAGCTTAGTTACCAGGGTGCTCAATCTTGTAGAATATTTTGATAAACGTTTCTGGATTGAACAACTGAAATCTTGTGATCCACCTTTATATACAGATTATGCGCAACATTAAAACTATGAACTCACCAACCTTTGTGTTGACACTTGTTAGCATGTTTATTCTCAGGTTCCCTAGAAGTCTTCCGCTGTTTGCTTACATGTTATACAAGCTATGTGCATGGAGTCTTGCATGCTTTATTCAAGAAAACGTTGCATTCACAAAACCATCATCATGTATTTATTTTGACTGCATTGTCAACGGAAGTATTATTGTAAACTATTATTTACGGTGATTGTCTATATGTAGAAATCATCAGATGTTGAAAACCTTGGAATTAAATATTCATTTATGGTATGCCTTTTCAAAAGAATGCAATGTTTACAAAACGTATCATATAGAGGTCAAATACCTCGCAATGAAATCAATGAATGACGTGTTCGTCCATATGGATTTGGAGCGATCGTCACACAAGCTATGGAGGAGAGAAAGGATATAGGAAATCTACTTCAGGGTACTTTTCCCTAGTAGGGGGGAACTTAGTCACTTGGAGAAGTAAAAAATAAAAAGTAGTTGCCCTCTCTAGTGTTGAAGCAGAATTTAGGGGGATCGCGAGAGGTGTAACTGAGGCATTATGGATCAAGAAACTTCTAACAGAAATTGGTTTTCCTCCCCAAGATCCCATCAAAATCATGTGTGACAATGAAGCTGCAATCGCAATCTCAGAAAACCCAGTCCAGCATGACCTAACCAAACACATTGAAATAGATCGACCATTCATCAAAGAAAAACTCGAAGCAGAAATAATCTCCCTTCCATTCATCAGATCTGAAGATCAACTCGCAGATATCCTAACAAAATCAGTCAACAAAAGATCGTTTCACGAAGTACTTGCCAAGTTGAACATCAGAAATCCCACTGTCCAACGTGCAGGGGAGTGTTAGAAAAATATTCAAATCAGGATCAGAATAAGAGGCTTATTCATCATTTCCATATATAGATTCAAATGACAGCAATATCTCCAGCTCACTAACGGCTAGTATTCATCCAGAATACTTAGGCTCCTTACCATATTTAGGACCATGTAACAATATAAATAGATGTACTCTTCATATTGTAAAAACCAATTCAAAAAGCATTATCAATATACAATCAATAATACGATCAGTTTATAAGTTCAATATTTGATTTATTAGCAAGTTATATTGTTACATGGTTTAGGGAGCTCATCACTTATCAGGATGAGACCCCGGTGGATAGAACTAGGGCCAAAGAGAGATATAAAGAAGCCAAAAGAGAAGCCAGGAAGGTTGTAGCCTGCGCGAAGGAAAAGGCATACGCAGATTTGTACATGAAACTAGACTCCAAAGATGGAGCAAACGATATCTACTAGGATAGCCAAAGCTAGGGAGCGAAGGCGCGTGGATCTTGATAGCATCAAATTTATCAAAGACGAAGCTGGTCAAACCTTAGTAAAGGAAGACGAAATTAGGAAAAGATAGGAAGGGTATTTCTCATCTCTTTTCATTAGGGAAAGATCCGGGCATCTCGAAGATCTGCAAGAGTCTGATATAGAACAATCCCAGAACAACATGGATTGTGGGAGGATCAACCAAGAGGAAGTACGAGTGGCACTACGAAAGATGGGAAGAAATAAAGCTGTGGGACCGGACCAGATCCCCATTGAGGCGTGGAGGTGCCTTGGCGACGATGGTGTTAGGTGGCTGACTTGCCTTTTCAATATGACTTTTCGAAGCTCTATAAGAACAAGGGGGATGCTCAAATATGCGGTAGTTATAGAGGCATAAAACTACTTAGTCATACTATGAAGCTGTGGAAGAGAGTGATAGAGACTAGACTTCGACGCATAACAAGTATTTCGGAGAACCAATTTGGTTTCATGCCAGGGCGCTCATCGATTGAGGCAATTCATATTGTTAGGAACCTGATGGAGAAGTATAGAGAAAAATAAAAGAACTAAGAGATGGTTTTCATTGACTTGGAAAAGGCCTACGATTGCGTTCCACGAAACTTGATTTGGAAAACCCTTAATGCTAGAAGTATCCCAAGTAAATATATTAGTGTTATTAGGGATATGTACGAAGGGGCGAAGTCTTGCGTTCGGACGCCTGTGGGAAATACCGAAGCTTTCCCAATAGAAGTAGGCTTGCATCAGGGATCAGCCCTTAGCCCTTTTCTTTTCGCTTTGATCCTTGACGAACTTTCTCGAGGGATACAAGAGTGTATCCCTTGGTGCATGATTTTTGTGTAACACCACAAACCAAACCACGAACAACCCGCGTAAAAATAACAAATAATTTTTTTTTTTGCTGGAACAGCATATGGCGCGGCGCGCCAAACTGGTCTGTCCCAAAAGTCATGAAACGCGAAAAAGATCAGCCACTTCCCGACATAATTAGAAAAAACGCTTTTAACAACATATTCAAACATGTAAAACTAACACAATTCAAACATAAAATAAGTTTTACAAAGCGGGGCCCACTTTGGACGTTTTACGAGTTTAATACATAACGTGAGTTTCGACCACCAAAAAGTTTAAGTACCAAACGATGCAATGAGCATGGTGTTTGGGATTAAACTACCCAAGTCATGGTCAAACTCCAAAAGCTAACACATCCAAAAGGCGTCCCCTAACAAGCGGGATCTCTAATCCAACCATATGCCCTTACCCTTATCCACGCCGGAACCTATAAAATGGTAAACAACGAGAGGGTAAGCTAATGCTTAGTGAATGCAATAATTACACACATACATATATAATATATCTATTTTCAAACACTTACACGCATACCGTATACATGCTAGCAAACACAATTAGCTTACCGTCATAAATACAAGCTATAACCTCCAATAACCAACTAGCATAACAATAGCATATTTAACTTGAACAAGTATAATATGCTTACTCTACAACATAATAACCATGGTTAACCAATCGAATAAGGAACGGTGTTTAAAGACCGTCGGAGTTCATAACTAGCATTAGTGCACTTAACACTTCGTACACTAACCCCACGGGTGGCATCTTAACACGTCGATACTTCACCTCGAGTGGCGCCTTAACACATCAGCACATCACCCTTCAACTTACTTGGAGTGGCATCTTAGCACAACGATACTTCACTCCGGGTGGTGTCTTAACACATCGACACTTCACCCCGGGTGGCGTCTTAACACATCGACACTTCACCCGTCATATTACTTTGAGTGGTGTCTTAGCACATCGACACTTCACTCGTCACGTGAAATGTGGTGTCTTAGCACATCGACACTTCACATCTCACGCTACAACAAATAAATACATTATATACCTACGCATATAATCATTTCACTCACCTTACGCCTTTGGTGAATCAATAAACCAAGCTTGAATCTTCAAGGTAATGCACCTATTATAATATACACATAATCAATCAACCATTCAAGTTAGTCAAACCCACAACACTCACTACTACTAGGTCATTTTGACCCATTTGAACACTTAACCCTAAAATTGGGTCATCTTTCGCCAAAACCCTAACATTAGCCAAGTTAGGTCTTAAAACACCTTTTAACACTAAGTTTATGCATTAATCACAAACATTAACCAACCTAGGTCCATTTTGACCCGTTTGACCAATTTAAGGTCAACACACCCATTTCGGGTCACCCATTAACCCACACAACGCCCACTTACATATATATAGGTGTGCTAGCAATTTACTAACTACTTAAGGTTCATTAACAACAATTAATACTTGAAAAACCCTAGTTAGTCCTCTTTGAGTCAACATAACCCAAATTCACCCAAAACACCCAATTTACTAACAAAGTGGGTTTTAAGTTCACCATAAACCCTAACTCTAACCCTTACACAAAATTGAATCAAGAAATCAAGATTAGAGCATACCACTACCACCAAAACGTAGCTAGGAAGTAGATGAACAACTTTAGAACTTGAGCTTAAGCAAGAATCCTCTTTCTTCTTCTCCAAAATGAGTTTTCTCACACTAGGTTATCACTCTCTCTCTAGAATTGAATGGATGAGGTTGAAGTAGATGGAGATAAAGTTAATGAGGCTCCATAAACTGATCTAAGGCCTTAAAGTCAGCCCTTTTGTGAATTTACCAAATTGCCCTCAAAATATCTAATTTAAAAGAAAGAAGGAATCTGTCACAGACAAACGGCGCGGCGCGCCAAAAGGCCGCACGGCGCGCCACTCCCCTAGATCAGATTCTTTTTCATTTTAAAAATGTACAATGAAACCCCCACTCGCATCTTATGTACACTTTATGTACACAACAATTATTTGGGTCTTACAACTCTCCCCCACTTGAACCGGAGCGCGTCCTCGCGATCCAAGCCGCATGACAAGAAGGAAGATAAACCAACACAAACTCTTCGGGCTCCCAAGTAAACTCTGAACCCTTACTACGACGCCATTGAACTTTAAAAGTCCTAACCTCTTTATGTCTCAACCTTTTGACCTTCTCATCGAGGATAGCAATCGGTTCCTCAATATACTCTAACTTATTGTTTAGTTCAATCTCGTCTAATGGCACCCACGAAGAATCATCCGCAAGACACTTACGGAGATGGGAAACATGAAATGTGTTATGGATCCCCGCAAGCTCTTCAGGTAATTCCAAACGATACGCGACTTCACCAACACGAGCTAAAACCTTAAATGGCCCAATAAACCGAGGAGCTAACTTCCCCCGTTTTCTAAACCGAATAATGCCTTTCCATGACGAAACTTTAAGCATCACCATGTCACCTTCTTGAAATTCGATCGTTCGTCTACGTTTGTCGGCATACGACTTTTGTCTATCTTGAGCCTTTTTCAAATGATCCCGAATAATATCAATCTTGTTATTCGTCTCCAAAACCAAATCGGTACTCCCGATTTCTCTTTGACCTACTTCACCCCAACAAATTGGGTTTCGACATCTTCGCCCATATAGCATCTCATAAGGTGGCATGCCGATACTAGTGTGATAACTATTATTGTACGAGAATTCCACCAAAGGCAAATGCTCGTCCCAACTACCACCGAAATCAATAATGCACGCCCGTAACATATCTTCCAAAGTTTGATTTGTATGTTCGGTTTGACCGTCCGTTTGAGGATGATACACCGTGCTTAATTTTAATTGTGTACCCATATCTTCGTGAAACTTTTCCCAAAACCGAGATGTGAAACGAGTATCTCTATCCGAAACAATAGATATAGGAACCCCGTGTCTCGATACTACTTCCTTGACAAACAACTTAGCTAAGGCCTCCGACGATATTGCTTCTTTAATGGAAAGAAACAAGGCACTTTTCGTCAATCGATCAACTATTACCCAAATCGAATCAAATTGGGTTCTCGCCGTCTTAGGTAACTTTGTAATGAAATCCATGGTAATGTGCTCCCATTTCCACTTCGGGATTTCTAACGGTTGTAACTTACCATACGTATTTTGGTGCTCGGCCTTAACTTGCAAACACGTTACGCATTGCTCGACATACTTCATAACATCACGTTTCATGCCCGGCCACCAATAATCCTTCCTCAAATCATGATACATTTTCGTCGCGCCAGGATGAATGGAATACTTTGACTTATGTGCTTCATCAAGTAGCACTCGCCAGTAATCCCCCATCTTAGGCACCCACACCCTTCCTTGAAAAGACAACAAACCACGCGAACCCATAGTAATGAATTCCGATTGTCCCACAATTCGTTCCGCATGCTTGTTGCGAACGTAAGCCTCTATTTGAGTCACACCAAGTTTTTCAAGAAAATCGTTAGTAATAATCATACGTAACAATCCCAATCGTAACGCCGGGTGGTGACTCTTTCGACTTAACGCATCCGCGACCACATTCGCCTTGCCCGGATGATAAAGTATTTCACAATCATAATCTTTTACCACATCCATCCACCTATGTTGACGATAATTCAAATCTCGTTGATTAAAGAGATGTTTCAAGCTCTTATGATCCGAATAAATCGTACTCTTAACACCATACAAGTAATGGCACCAAATTTTCTACGCATGCACAACCGCCGCTAACTCAAGATCATGAGTCGGATATCTCGTTTTGTGTTCCTTTAGTTATCGAGAGGCATAAGCGATGACTTTACCTCTTTGCATTAGAACACACCCGAGCCCATTTAACGAAGCATCACAATAGACCGTCATGTCTTCCACTCCTTCCTACAGCACTAACACCGGAGCTTGACACAATTTCTCTTTTAGCAATTGAAAAGCAATTTCTTGCGCGTTCTCCCAAGTAAATCTCGCGTTCTTCCTCGTCAATTTCGTCAACGAAGAAGTGATCTTAGAAAAGTCTTGGATAAACCGACGATAATAACCTGCCAATCCGAGAAAACTTCGAACCTCTGTAGGCGTAGTCGGTTGTCTCCAACTCTTCACCATCTCTATCTTCCCCGGATCTACTTGAATACCGTCTTTGTTCATAATGTGGCCAAGGAATTGAACCTCCCTTAGCCAAAATTCACATTTGGAGAACTTAGCATACAACTTCTCCTTTCGTAGCGTCTTCAATACTTCGCACAAATGGCGTTCATGTTCATTTATACTTTTTGAATAAACAAGTATATCATCGATGAACACAATTACCGACTTGTCCAACATAGGTTGGCACACTCGGTTCATAAGGTCTATGAATGCCGCCGGTGCATTCGTAAGACCAAAAGGCATAACCACAAACTCAAAATGCCCATAACGCATTCGAAAAGCCATTTTCTCGATATCTTCCTCACGGACCCGCATTTGGTGATAGCCGGACCGTAGGTCGATTTTAGAGAAATACGTTGCACCTTGGAGTTAGTCAAACAAATCGTAAATCCTAGGCAAAGGATAACGATTCTTGATCGTCACTTTATTCAACTCCCGGTAATCGATGCACATCCGCATACTACCATCCTTCTTTTTCACGAATAAAACCGGAGCGCCCCATGGCGAAGCACTCGGTCGAATAAAACCCTTCTCAAGTAACTCTTGGGTTTGATTTAACAACTCTTGCATTTCCATCGGTGCTAAATGATAAGGAGTTTTAGCAATGGGGGTAGCCCCCGGAACCAACTCAATGCGAAATTCAACTTGCCTTTTCGCCGGAACACCCGGTAATTCGTTCGAAAAAACGTCTTCGAATTCACTAACCACCGGAATTTCACGAATGGGTGGTAGCTCATCACGAGTATCAACAACATGGGCAAGAAAAGCCATGCCACCACTAACAAGGAAATGACGTGCCCGTGCAAAAGAACATATCGGTACAAGTCTTCTTCGCTTATCGCCATGAATAATTAACTCTCCCCCACTTGGGGTCTTTACCCGAATAAACTTACCATGGCATGAAATGTCGGCTCTATTTCGATCGAGCCAATCCATACCCACAACGATATCAAAATCGCCCAAAGTCATCAGTATGAGATCGATTTTAAAACTTTCGGCACCAAATACAACATCACAATTTTTACACACATCAACCACTAGCACCGTCTTGCCGTCCGCTATTTCGAATTCTACCGGACAACTTAACTTAGCTAATGGTTCATTAAGTTTAGGCACAAATTTTGGTGACATGAACGACAAGTTAGCACCACTATCGAAAAGTATCCTTGCCGGATGAGAATTAACCATGAAAGTACCTGAGACAACTTCGTTGGATTGCTTGGTTTCATCATTGGTCATCAAATAATTGCGACCCCTAGCCGTACCCGCCGCCTTCTCTAACCGCTTAACATTATCATTGCGCAACTCGGGACACTCGGGCCTTTTGTGCCCCTCCTTACCACAATTGAAACAAGTGATTTTGGTTGCGGAGGGTAAACTTGGACATTCACGAGCCATGTGGCCCTTTTGTCCACAATTGTAACACGAATAAGAAAAATCCCCGGAAGCACCTTTCTTTCCACCACTAGCATTACCGAAACCCTTTTTGTTCTTTTTGCTCGAAAAGTTCGAATGGTTCGAACCTTCACTCTTTCTCTTGCCAAAAGTAAAGCCGCTCTTCCTCAATACGAGCGCCTCAAAACCCTTGGCCATATCAAATAACTCATCAAAAGTTTTCACCACCGTTACACTAATCTTATCTTGATAACAATCATTCAACGTTCGGTAAAAGTCTTCCTTCAACATCTTATCATTCCCGACATATTCCGGGCAAAATTGGGTCTTGGACAAATACACGGATTTGAGAGTGTTCAAATCCATTGACCCTTGCCTCAAGGAACGTAACTCGTCCTTAAGCCTAGTAAGATCGGTTGAAGTTCGATATTCCTTGAAAAATTCGAACTTGAATTCATCCCACGTGAATTCCATGCATTGCTCTTCACCATAAACTTGGAGCTTTGCGTCCCACCACAACTTAGCATCACCCCTCAACATAACACACCCGTACCTTGTCTTCTTATCGTGAGGACATTCGCAAGTACGGAAGGCCCCCTCCATATCGGAGATCCAACGGGCACTCTTTAGAGGGTCTCGTTCACCTTCAAAGGTGGGAGGTTGAGAATCCTTAAAGTTCTTATAGAGAATGTCCCGTCTTCCCACATTATCTTCGTGAAGAACGGCCTTCACTTGCTCCTTGACTACATTGACTAATTGCTCGTCAATCGTATCTAGAAATATTTTCTTAACATCCTCGAGGAACTCTGCCTTTTGACGTTTAAAGATGGCCTCAACTTTGGCCGTGAACTCAACGTCCTCACTCGTACTTCCATCATTGGTGTCGTGTCCATTTCTCATCTTCATTTTATAAAACGAAAAAGATTAAACAACGAAACGAAGGGACGTAACACATATTGTGACGATCGCTCCAAATCCATATGGACGAACACGTCATTCATTGATTTCATTGCGAGGTATTTGACCTCTATATGATACGTTTTGTAAACATCGCATTCTTTTCAAAAGGTACACAATAAATGAATATCAATTTCTAAGGTTTTCAACGTTTGATGATTTCTACATATAGACAATCACCATAAATAATAGTTTACCATAATACATCCGTTGACAATGAAGTCAAAATAAGATACACGGTGATGATTTTGTGAATGCAAAGTTTTCTTGAATAAAGCATGTATGACTCCATGCACATAGCTTTTATCACATATAAGCAAACAGCGGAAGACTTCTAGAAACCTGAGAATAAACATGCTTAAAAGTGTCAACACAAAGGTTGGTGAGTTCATAGTTTTAATGTTGCGCATAATCTGTATATAAAGGTGGATCACAAGATTTCAGTTGTTCAATCCAGAAACGTTTATCAAAATATTCTATTAAATTGAGCACCCTGGTAACTAAACTTAACGTATATATAATTTGTACCCTTTGTATAATCATCTTAATAATGCACGCAAACCAACGTGTACGCTTCTCAAATAGCATACGTCCGTTAAAAAGCTAGTGCTCTAGCTCGGACGGGGATATCAAGCCCTATGGATCCATATACTACTACTCACGCCCACCAGTTCTTATAACTGGCAGTTAACAGTTACCAAAGCTAAGGGATTTTCGGTTCAAACTCAGTGTAGAATTTAGTATGTACTTGTATCCATTGCGTTTAAAATAAAATGCATGTATTCTCAGCCCAAAAATATAGATTGCAAAAGCAATTAAAAAGGGAGCAAATGAAACTCACCTTAGCAGCATATAAAGTCGTTCACCAAAATGTGATCGAAACTCGGATTACCAAATAACCGTAGATCTCAACCTAGAGAACATATGTTGGTCAATAAATGTCTATCAAGCTAGGTCAGGTCATAGTGTATCACAATCCTAATGCTCGAGATCGACATACAAAAGTTATCCAAAGTCGTTTCAAAAAGTCAATTTTGACAGTTGTTTAACAAAACGAGACGTACCTTATATAAGGATTCATTTACTCGGTTGGTAATATTCAAAAATCCAATTTATCAATCTCGTAAACAAGTTGTTTAAATCTTAATTGCAGATTCAAAAGCAATTTCAATTAACGTCAATCATAATTCAGTTGATCATATCTTTTAATCCGTTCATCGAATTTATTCGATATCTAAATGAAAAGTTATTGATTTTTCGCCAGCTTTCCGAAAACATGTATATCATATACCTTTTACCAGTAATATATGTATTTAATTCGTGATTCATTATAAACTGTTTAACGACGAAATTTAGTATACAAGTATGTATAAATATATATCCGAGCACTAGACATGGATACACTATTAATATATAATAGATAAGATATAAATGCTTACATATCAATATTGTGATTTAATATTGTAGGAAGGTACGTAGACGTAACGGAGATGATAAACACTAGATTTGATTCACAAATATACCCCCGAACATTACCCATAACCTCCTTGGCAATAACCCATAATTTCCTTAGTTTTATCCCGCTTATAAAACTATTTTGAAAGTGATACGCTCATGACCTCGTCGTAGTATTTTATGTATAATACTAATTAATAATATTACTACTAATAATATTAAGATTAATAATAATATTAATCTTAATAATAATAATAATAATAATAATAATAATAATAATAATAATAATAATAATAATAATAATAATAATAATAATAATAATAATAATAATAACAATAATAATAATAATAATAATAATAATAATAATAATAATAATAATAATAATTAAATAAATAAATAATTTACTTACGGAGTAATTTTAAATCAAAACAGAGGCAGATATCTCGAGCTTTTATAGGTGTGGCCTGTCCAGGACTGCCATGTGATCGCATGGCCTCCAAGACCATTTCCCATGCGATCGCATGGGATGGATTTCCAGCTCATGATCTTTTAACTTCTAGTTTGTCGACATATTTTTTAATTATAAATATAATATATTTAATTTATATAATTAATTATATATTACATTAAATTCACATGCATAGTTGACTTGTAATTTTTATTCCGATAAGTCGTACGTTGTCACTCGACTTATGTCCCGGTTCCGGTTTTTCGAACGCCCTTTCGTACGCTGAGAAAACTAGTACTTTTGGTTTCATGACTCGTACCTTTGTCAAAATATAAACTTAATCATTGATAACTATGTCACTCTAAGTGTAGCTTTAATCAATTAAGTGTTTTGGTTATTTGCTTCTATAAATTATCGTCTCGTAGTATATACATATACATATATATATATTTTTTTATTTATTTTGAAATAGTGTTTACTGTAGCACAGTTACTGTAGCAAAGTCATTTTTTACTGTAGCAATTCACCGTAGCAAAGTCAATTTCACTGTAGCAAATAGTGATTTTCGAAGACAATGTAGCATTTTGGGTACTGTATCAATTTGAAAATACTGTAGCAAATTAGTGTTTTACTGGTTCATCTTAAACGCTTTAGTTAACTTATCTAAATATCAATCGAATTAATAAATGAATGTTACTATCGTTTACTAAATAACTTGAAATTATATATATGTATATATTTTTTTAATATACATAAATCAGTTTTTAAATACACATTGAAAGTTATTTATAATTAATTTTAATAATAAATATTTCAACTTATCATATATATTCAAATAAATATTTAAACCAATAAGTTTAATGTACGGTATCAAACAATTAATACATCGTTACATTTTCAAGTTATAGTATATATGTATCTATTTACATATAATTGTTCGCGAATCGTCGAAAACAACCGAAGGGTATTTAAATATATAAAAGTAGTTCAAAAATTTTGAGATTCAGTTTTACAGATTTTGCTTATCGTGTCGGAAATGTTAATCATACAAAGATTAAGTTTAAATTTGGTCAAAAATTTCTGGGTTGTCACACATATGTATATACATATACACCACACTACCCCATCTTGCTCAACAATCGTCGTACATCGCTTGTTTGACACGATTTGAACCCGTAACAATGGTAGCTAATCATTGTTAAGCGAACACGTCGCATTAACTCGCTAGTACAATGTCCATCTCGCTTGATGATTGCTAAACACAACACAAATCAATTTGCACAATGTTAGTTCACATAAATCAAAGCACTAACAATTCCCGATTAGACCCAAAGTCCTACAAGTCCCGCATAAAGCGTACACACAATAAAGTCTAAGTCTAGTCGTCTAAATCCCTTAGACCATGCTCTGATACCACTTGTAACAGCCCAAACCAAACCACGAACAACCCGCGTAAAAATAACAAATAATTTTTTTTTTTTGCTGGAACAGCATATGGCGCGGCGCGCCAAACTGGTCTGTCCCAAAAGTCATGAAACGCGAAAAAGATCGTCCACTTCCCGACATAATTAGACAAAATGCTTTTAACAACATATTCAAACATGTAAAACTAACACAATTCAATCATAAAATAAGTTTTACAAAGCGGGGCCCACTTTGGCCGAGTTTAATACATAACGTGAGTTTCGACCACCAAAAAGTTTAAGTACCAAATGACGCAATGAGCATGGTGTTTGGGATTAAACTACCCAAGTCATGGTCAAACTCCAAAAGCTAACACATCCAAAAGGCGTCCCCTAACAAGCGGGATCTCTAATCCAACCGTATGCCCTTACCCTTATCTACGTCGGAACCTATAAAATGGTAAACAACGAGAGGGTAAGCTAACGCTTAGTGAATGCAATAATTACACACATACATATATAATATATCTATTTGTAAACACTTACACGCATACCGTATACATGCTAGCAAACACAATTAGCTTATCGTCATAAATACAAGCTATAACCTCCAATAACCAACTAGCATAACAATAGCATATTTAACTTGAACAAGTATAATATGCTTACTCTACAACACAATAACCATGGTTAACCAATCGAACAAGGAACGGTGTTTAAAGACCGTCGGAGTTCATAACTACCATTAGTGCACTTAACACTTCGTACACTAACCCCACGGGTGGCATCTTAACACGTCGATACTTCACCTCGAGTGGCGCCTTAACACATCGGCACTTCACCCTTCAACTTACTTGGAGTGGCATCTTAGCACATCAATACTTCACTCAAGGTGGTGTCTTAACACATCGACACTTCACCCCGGGTGGCGTCTTAACACATCGACACTTCACCCGTCATATTACTTTGAGTGGTGTCTTAGCACATCGACACTTCACTTGTCACGTGAAATGTGGTGTCTTAGCACATCGACACTTTACATCTCACGCTACAACAAATAAATACATTATATACCTACGTATATAATCATTCCACTCACCTTACGCCTTTGGTGAATCAATAAACCAAGCTTGAATCTTCAAGGTAACGCACCTATTATAATATACACATAATCAATCAACCATTCAAGTTGGTCAAACCCACAACACTCACTACTACTAGGTCATTTTGACCCATTTGAACACTTAACCCTAAAATTGGGTCATCTTTCGCCAAAACCCTAACATTAGCCAAGTTAGGTCTTAAAACACCTTTTAACACTAAGTTTATGCATTAATCACAAACATTAACCAACCTAGGTCCATTTTGACCCGTTTGACCAATTTAAGGTCAACACACCCATTTCGGGTCACCCATTAACCCACACAACGCCCACTTACATATATATAGGTGTGCTAGCAATTTACTAACTACTTAAGGTTCATTAACAACAATTAATACTTGAAAAACCCTAGTTAGTCCTCTTTGAGTCAACATAACCCAAATTCACCCAAAACACCCAAACTAACAAAGTGCTTTTTAAGTTCACCATAAACCCTAACTCTAACCCTTACACAAAATTGAATCAAGAAATTAAGATTGGAGCATACCACTACCACCAAAACGTAGCTAGAAAGTAGATGAACAACTTTAGAACTTGAGCTTAAGCAAGAATCCTCTTTCTTCTTCTCCAAAATGAGTTTTCTCACACTAGGTTATCACTCTCTCTCTAGAATTGAATGGATGAGGTTGAAGTAGATGGAAATGGAGTTAATGAGGCTCCATAAACTGATCTAAGGCCTTAAAGTCGGCCCTTTTGTGAATTTACCAAATTGCCCTCAAAATATCTAATTTAAAAGAAAGAAGGAATCTGTCACAGACAAACGGCGCGGCGCGCCAAAAGGCCGCGCGGCGCGCCACTCCCCTAGATCAGATTCTTTTTCATTTTAAAAATGTACAACGAAACCCCCACTTCAAGCATCTTATGTACACTTTATGTACACAACAATTATTTG
>NC_092334.1:649567500-649572500 GCF_046630445.1 Rutidosis leptorrhynchoides
CCATGTTACGCCTCCTTTATTTGAGTAGTAAGGTTAATACGAATAATTATATTCATAGCTTTTACCCGTATAGGTTCTCTGTCCTTTCTACTCAAAGCGTCGGCTACCACATTCGCCTTCCCCGGGTGGTAACGAATCTCGAAATCGTAATCATTCAATAACTCAATCCATCTACGCTACCTCATGTTCAGTTGTTTCTGATTAAATATGTGTTGAAGACTTTTGTGGTCGGTATATATAATACTTTTGACCCCATATAAATAGTGTCTCCAAGTATTTAATGCAAAAACAACCGCGCCGAATTCCAAATCATGCGTCGTATAATTCTGCTCGTGAATCTTCAATTGTCTAGACGCATAAGCAATTACCTTCGTTCGTTGCATTAATACACAACCGAGACCTTTCTTTGAGGCGTCACAATATATCACAAAATCATCATTCCCTTCAGGCAATGACAATATAGGTGTCGTAGTTAACTTTTTCTTCAACAATTGAAATGCTTTCTCCTGCTCATCCTTCCATCCGAATTTCTTCCCTTTATGCGTAAATGCAATCAAGGGTTTTGCTATTTTGGAAAAATCTTGGATGAATCTTTTGTAGTAACCAGCTAGTCCTAAAAATTGGCGTATATGTTTTGGAGTTTTCGAGGTTTCCCATTTTTCAACAGTTTCAATCTTTGTCGGATCCACCTGAATACCTTCTTTGTTCACTATGTGACCGAGGAATTGAAATTCTTCTAACCAAAATGCACACTTTGAAAACTTAGCGTACAGTTTTTCTTTCCTCAACAACTCTAGCACTTTTCTCAAATGTTCTTCGTGCTCTTGCTCATTCTTTGAGTAAATAAGTATGTCATCGATAAAAACAATGACAAACTTGTCGAGATATGGCCCACACACACGGTTCATGAGGTCCATGAACACAGCTGGTGCGTTAGTCAATCCAAACGGCATAACCAAAAACTCGTAATGACCGTAATGCGTTCTAAAAGCAGTCTTCGGAATATCATCCTCCTTCACCCGCATTTGATGATACCCAGAACGTAAATCAATCTTCGAATAAACTGACAAGCCTTGTAGTTGATCAAATAAGTCGTCGATTGTCGATAGTGGATAATGGTTCTTGATGGTAAGTTTGTTCAAATCTTGGTAGTCGATACACAACCTGAATGTACCATCCTTCTTTTTGACAAACAAAATAGGAGCTCCCCATGGTGATGTACTTGGTCGTATGAAACCACGTTCTAAAAGTTCTTATAGTTGGCTTTATAGTTCCTTTATTTCAATGGGTGCGAGTCTGTATGGAGCACGAGCTATTGGTCCAGCTCCTGGTACAAGATCTATTTGAAATTCCACAGATCGGTGTGGAGGTAGTCTCGGTAATTCTTTCGGAAATACATCGGGAAATTCTTTTACGACGGGAACATCATTGATGTTCTTCTCTTCAGTTTGTATTTTATCGACGTATGCTAGAATGGCATAGCAACCTTTTCTTATTAGCTTTTGCGCCTTCAAGTTACTAATAAGGTTTAGCTTCGCGTTGCTCTTTTCTCCGTACACCATTATGGGTTTTCCTTCTTCTCGTACAATGCGAATTGCATTTTTATAACATACGATCTCTGCTCTCTCCTTTTTCAACCAGTCCATGCCAATTATCACATCAAAACTCCCTAACTCTACTGGTATCAAATCAATCTTAAACGTTTCGCTAACCAGTTTAATTTCTCGATTCCGACATATTTTATCTGCCGAAATTAATTTACCGTTTGCTAATTCGAGTAAAAATTTATTATTCATAGACGTCAATGGACCACTTAATTTAGCACAAAAATATCTACTCATATAGCTTCTATCCGCACCCGAATCAAATAAAACATAAGCAGGTTTTTCATCGATAAGAAACGTACCCGTAACAAGCTCCGGGTCTTCCTGCACTTCTTCCGCATTAATGTTAAAAACTCTCCCACGGCTTTGCCCATTATTATTTCCCTGGTTTGGGCACGTAGTTTTGTAGTGGCCCTTCTTTCCACATCCGAAACAAATAATGTGGGCAATATTTGTTCTTTTAGTCACTGGTCTGAATGCTTCACACTTCGTTACAGCATGACCCTTCCTATTACATTTGGTACATACTACTTCACAAAATTTACCCGGATGATATCCTTCACACCTATAGCATGGAATTTTCTGATTGTTGTTGTCATTGTTGTTATTGAGATTGCTATTGGGATTGATGTGGTTGTTATTGTTGTTGGGATGTTTGGTGAAGTTGTTGTTGTTGGGACGCTTGTTGTAGTTGTTATTGGGATTGCGATTATTGTTGTTGCGATTGATGTTGCGGTTGTTGGGATAGTTGTTGCGATTGTGGTTGTGATTGTTGTTGTTGTTGTATTTTTAACTCTTGTCACTGTGTTCCTCCCACTTTCTCTTGACTTGTTTCGTGTTAGCCTCTTCGGCCGCCTGTTCTTTAATCCTTCCCTCAATCTGATTTATGAGTTTGTGAGCCATTCAACTTGCCTTTTGTATGGAGGCGGGCTCGTGTGAACTCACATCTTCTTGAATCCTTTCTGGTAACCCTTTTTCAAATGCGTCAATCTTCTCCTCTTCATCTTCAAACACTCTTGGACACAATAGGCTCAACTCTGTGAATCGTCATTCGTACGTGGTGATGTCGAAACCTTGCGTTTGTAATCCTCTAAGTTCTACCTTAAGGTTATTGACCTCGTTTTTGGGACGATACTGCTCGTTCATCAAGTGCTTGAATGCTGACCACGGTAGTGCGTAAGCAGCATCTTGTCCCACCTGCTCGAGATAGGTGTTCCACCATGTTAATGCAGTACTTGTGAAGGTATGCGTAGCGTACTTTACTTTGTCTTCTTCGGTACATTTACTTATGGCAAACACCGATTCAACCTTTTCGGTCCACCGTTTTAATCCGATTGGATCCCCGGTTCCATCGAATTCCAAAGGTTTACAGGCAGTGAATTCTTTGTAGGAGCATCCTACCCGATTTCTTGTGGAATTAGTTCCACTGCTAGAACCAGAGTTATTGTTGTTATTTTGCATTGCGGCCTGCACTGCGGCTATGTTCGCAGCAAGGAAAACACGGAAGTCTTCCTCACTCATGTTCAAGTTCTGACGAATCGTCGGTGCCATTTCCTTCAAAAATAGCCAAAAGAATTGAGTTAATCATATAGAATTTAAGAGTAGTCAATAGTATTTCGTAGCATAATATGAACTCTTTTATAAAAGCTTTTTCTTCATATTAGCATTTTATAAGTTTTAATTCGGGTAATACCTACCCTTTAAGTTCATACTTAGTATCTACTATACAATTCAACTACTACGATTCTATATGAAAAACTAAATACAATAATATTTCGCGTTCAAACTTTTATACAATATTTTTACAAATTTACAATACCGCTATTTTACATATAGCATAAAATATAGCACACAATAACTTTGATACAAAACAGTTGTTACAACAATCCTAGTTAATACGCAAGTCGTTCAGCAAAGGCAATAAAAACACGTAATTCATAAGTTCAGAAACAAGTCATGCATTCTGGTTTTACTAAGACTACTTCCCATCCTTGGTCTTGTGGAACATAACCGTTGTGGCCGTTGACAAGACAGCATGTTGTAACGTCGTCAAAGGGACAAGGGTTTCGTAATGCCCAACAGCCCCGTAACAATCTAAAAACCTTGTTTCTTACCCCAACTACTGAATCCGTCACTTGTGGGAAGGTTTTATTTAAAAGTTGAAATCCGATGTTCTTTTTCTCACTTTGGTGAGAAGCGAACATCACTAACCCGTAAGCATAACATGCTTCTTTATGTTACATGTTAGCAGCTCTTTCTAAAGTTCGAAGTCCTATGTTGGGATATGTTTAGTCAAAATAGGTTTTTAACCCGTAGCGTAAAATTGCATTTGAGTTCCCCGCATTTAACGCTTTAAAGAAAACACGGCGTAACTTACGGTCTCCCCAATGTGATATACCCCATCTTTCAAATGAAAGCCTTTTATAAACTAAGGCATGCCTGGAATGTTCATCAAATATTCTACAAACTAATTTTTGTCGTAAATAAATGTGCCGACGAATTCTGACTGACTTTAGACAAGATTTCATCAATCATGTCCCCGGGTAGGTCTTCTAAAATTTTTGGTTTTCTATCCTTAACATCCATTTTGTTTTTATACTGTAAAAATAGACAAGGGTTAGATTTGTAAAAGATAATTATCAAATAATACAAGCAATTTTCACATACAACATAATAGTACAAGCACACTTATATTACATATTTTACACCTCATGATTACAACTCTTTATTCCGACTCACTTGTTTCTTCCTCTTCGGACTTGTTTCGTTTTGCTAACTTTCTAGGGATATATGGTGCTCCCCTAATACGAGCCGTTCTTTTCACAAATGGTCTAAAAAAACCTGGTGGCTTAGAGGTTCCCGGGTTATTGTTACAACTTAAGAAATTCGGGTGTTGACGATACATATATAGTTCATCAGGGTTGGAATCAAGTTTCTCTATTTTAATGCCCTTTCCCTTATTATTTTCTTTTTCTTTTTCAAATTGGGTCGAGGTAATTTCTATAACATCATCGAAATCCTCATCGGGATTCGATTCATCGGAAAATTGGTAATCTTCCCAATATTTTGCTTCCTCGGCGGAAACACCATTGACCATTATTGATTTTGGTCCATTAGTTGAGGGTTTTCTTTTATTTGTCTGTTTTTCAGTGGTTCCTAAAATTTCCCCCTCCGGAACCTCTTCTTCCGGTTCCACTTCTTCCGGTTCCTCCTCTTCCGGTTCCTCTTCTTCCGGTTCCTCTTCGGGAATTTGTGAATCTTCCCAAAATATATTCGACTCTTCATTATTATTAGGTGAGTCGATGGGATTTGTACTAGAGGTAGACATCTATCACACATTATCAAACACGTTAAGAGATTAATATATCACTTAATATTTACATGTTAAATATATAT